>NW_003852578.1:365281-370456 GCF_000181295.1 Otolemur garnettii
ATTCCTAAGGACAAAATCCTGACTATTAAACAATAATATCTTCCCAGAATCCCCCTGCATCTTTTCTACAACCTGTTAATGCATTTGTCTCCAATGTCTCCTTGACATAACATTTATTGGGAATTTATACTATATAGTCCTACAAAGCATCTGATTAGCTAGATAGAAGAGGGAGAGATGTGTTATTAAGATATAAAAGGAAGGCTGGGTGCCATGGCTCATGCCTGTAATCCTAGCGCTATCAGAGGTTGTGGCAAGTGGATTACCTAAGCTCACTGGTTTAGACCAACCTAAGTAAGAGTGAGATTTCATCTCTAAAAATAGCCCGGTGTTGTGGTGGGTGCCTGTAATCCCAGCTACTTGGGAGGCTGAGACAAGAGAATTCCTTGAACTCAAGAGTTTGAAGTTGTTGTGAGCTGTGTCCCCAAGGGTGACAAGGTGAGACTCTGTCTCAAAATATATATATATATACATATATATATATATACACACACACATATATAAAAGGAAGATAAATTAGAGAAATATCAGGAATAAAAGCACAAAGAATAAAGATGGGACATGATAACAGCTACTAGATTGCATCAACAAATGAGACTACAAATTAGAAGGACAGCAGAAACTATGAAAATTTCTTTTCTGTTTTTTTTGAGACAGAGTCTCACTTTGTTGCCCCTTGGTAGAGTACCATGGCTTTATAGCTCACAGCAACCTCAAATTCTTGGGCTCGAGCAATTCTCTTGTCTCACCCTCCCGATTACCTGGCACTACAGGTGCCTGCCACAGCACTTGGCTATATTTTAGAGAGAGGGTCTCACACTTGCTCAGGCTGTTCTCAAACCTGTGAGCTCAGGCAACCCACCCTCCTCAACCTCCCAGTGTGCTAGGATTACAGGTTTGAACCATGGCACCCAGCCTGAAAATTTCTTTAAGCTTTGTTTTTGTTAATTTTTATTGCCAAAGACATGCAATATCAATAACTTTGATATTGTTTAAAAAATTAGAAAGACATGTTTATTCAGACATTGCAAGGTATAGTTGAAATGAGTGTAATATAAACAAAAGCATTAATAAGAACATGAGTTTGGAAATTAGAGAGGCATAGATCAAAATCCTCACTTTCTTATATTCTAATGACTTGGACAAATGAAACTTTCTGTGTCTGATGTCCAGATATAAAACAATGAGAATTATATTTCAAATCTCTGCCTTCAGATTGTTGTCAGATGTGAGTAGGCAAGACTATGTCAAACTGATAATAAGAATATAATAAAAGTAGTGTTGGCTAAATTCTTTTTACCTTGCGTTCAGTACTTTAGGTAAAGTGTTTGGGACATGGATAATACTCCTCAGAAATTATCTTGTATTAGCTAAATACTAATATTTTAGTGTGGATATTTTAGAAAACAAATTGTAACTTCAGTTTATATGCCAATTTGAACTTCCATATATAAAACAATCCAAATTATTTTAATTCCCGATGGCACTGTCTTAATTCTGTATGACTGTATGTCTGGGCCAGGTTCTCTCTCAGGTCTTTATTTTTCCCATCCTCACCCCTTGTAGGGCAAGATCTTTAAGAATGAAGGCATATTATGTTAGTCTAAATACTTTATAACATGAAGAGGCAATCAAGGTTAGTGCAGGGGGTGGGGGGGAGTGTCTTTTCTTTTATATGTGTTCCTCTTGGAGAAACACCAGGATCTAGGTTCAACAGGTTTTGCTGGCCTTGATAACACCAGCTGTGATACAGGGTAAAAGAGGGATCCCGAGTAAATGGAGAGGGATAGATATGGAATAAAAATGAGATATCAATAAGAAAAAACATCTGGCTTTGCATTTGAGGCCAACTCCATGTGTCCTGAAAAGTGATTGACAGAACTGAATTTGTCTGGTAATGCACTGAGCTTGCACATGCCTGTAGTCTTTGCAGGACATAAAAGCCAGCTTGCATTTATGAGGTCCCTCCTTTGGGATTGTTGAATTCTGATGCAGTGACTGATTACTCATTGCATCCAAATTCAACCGCTATAAACTGTTAAAAAAAAAATGGTGCATAGGGTTAGATATAAATTCAACTTGAGAAGTTAGAATCTCTGATTCTTTAAGAGCAAGGAATCTAAAGAAAACAAACATCTTAGCATTAGGACAGCTATTGTGAAGTTAGTTTTTAAAAAAGGATTTTTTTAAACTAAAAAGCCAGCCAAGATTATGTCTTTTAATGGAAGTTAATTAGGATGATCAATACAGCAAATTTTCTCCATGAAATATCAGTAGAGGAAGCCCAGAACGAGTAATGTTGTGGCTACAGATACTAAAGATGTTTGCTAGAGCAAGAAAGAAGTGCCATATAGACTAAAATAGAGCTAATAATGGAAGAACTGCAGTCCACCTTGGATTTCACCCCACCCACCAAGGGACCATGGGCTCTTCTTAGAAAGGAAGGAAGATTAAGGATCTAGCCTGTCCTCAGTGTCATCAGCTTGCACAAGTCCAGAGTTTTTCTAAGGCGTCTTGGCAGATGCTTGGCTTTAGACTGAAATAAAATGTTCCAGAGACTAAAAAGCAAGAAGATTATGGAGACTAAATGTTTTCCCTTAGGTTGTTGTGGATAGCCTAAACATAATATTTGACTAAGCTTTTGATGGAGTAGAAAATGACAAAAATGTATCTTAATTTGTTTTTAATTTTGTTTTGAGACAAAAGATAATTTTACTAATGTGTTGCAATATTAATGAAGGGAGCTAAAGAAACCCATTGAGACTTAGACAACAAGGAACTTATAAAAAGAAAGAAGGACAAAAGTGAATACCAGAAAGATTCCAGCCTTACTGATAAACTCTTAAATCTATTGCTATTTCAATAACTGGAATGAATTATTGAAATTATTTCAATAATGGCAGAATGGTACTGAGTGCAGTATGAGGATATAAAGATGTACGAGGAATGAAGAGGGGGAAGAAAAAACCAAAAACAAAAAAAGCTTGTAAAGTGTGATCTTCTTTCAATGACATGAGAGCTCTGCTCCAAACATGACAGACACTATCTTCAACTCATTCATTTGTTCAATGTCAGGAATTGTGAAGACTTTGATATTTTATCCTACTTATAAGCAATCTAGGTTAGTGTGCCAAGATTTCATGAATGCTGGCTTGAGAGAGATTAAGAACTTTGTTCCACAATCGCAGTAGCCAGATTATAAGGATTTTCTTATCAGCAGTTCCTGAGCACAATTTCCAAAGGTCATAAGCCATCTACATATTTAGTAGGTTGCATTGAAAGAGGAGAACGTAACTTATTGGAAGAAATCAAGCTCATGTGCCTATCTTATAAGCAGACGTATAATCCCACAGATCCACATCGTACCTGGAAAAAAATAAAACAAAAAACTATCATTACAGTTTTTGTGTCCTTCATGAGACCTACATTATCAGGGTCACTGGTTGATAGTGCTGCTCTTGTGTCCTCCCCAGATAGCTGTACATTTTAGCATTCCAAGTTCAGTTCAAATAGAATATTTTGGAGGGATTTCCTGACACCAGCCAATCTATACTATTTAGTCTGTGCCAATGGTAGGTGTTCATGTACTGCCTGGAATAATTGAATAATAGGTATGGAAAAGAAGATGGGGAAAACATTGTAGGTGTTGACAGTTGTTTTACCTGGGGAGTGTAGAAGTTGAGGTGATCCCTTGCTTTTTTCAGTGGACTTCACAATGAATTTTAGGGGAATGACCTCCAAGTCATGGTCATATTTCCATGATTAGAAGGTGGAAAAGTCAGCAGTCACCTGCATTTAAAGCACTTGCCACAGTTTGGGAGAAGTACTCCTGGGTATTTTCCTTCACAAGAGACTCTCCAAGGTTGTTTTGAAAGACAATGATCATTAACTTCCACCCTTCCCAAACCTCCTGGAGTCTAGGGTGTTC
The DNA here is from genome assembly GCF_000181295.1 of Otolemur garnettii. Taxonomy (NCBI): domain Eukaryota; kingdom Metazoa; phylum Chordata; class Mammalia; order Primates; family Galagidae; genus Otolemur; species Otolemur garnettii. Next base: position 369,210 of record NW_003852578.1, read on the forward strand.
CCGGGGTCCTTAGGTTGCTGCTTTTCCTTCTTTGACACAAATTGCTGTGTCCCATTTCAGGAGCTATAAATTCACCTTTTGCCAATCATATTCTACTTATGCCCCAACCTTTCACCCATAAGGGCCAAGTACATGGGAGGCAGAGACTTTTTTTTTTAATGTACTATAACCATAGGTCCTATATTTTAACTGGCATGAACCACAATACAGGGACTTGATGAGCAATGTACCAAATAAATGGTCATTATTGTGACAACTTAGGAATATGTCAATTTAAGAATATCCAGCTAGTTGAATTAGAATAGAATTTGAATCCCATGAGAGCACACCTGCCAGTCACGTATAGTGATGACATGAAGGGGAAAATGACATCATGGTCTGGAATGAGCAAGGTCGAATGCTAACTATTCAAAAAGTTTCATAAAAACTTTTGGTCCTGATCATTACATAGGAAATAGCCAAATAAAATAGTCTCCTGCTAGGGATAGCTTCATTCATTGTCTAAACTTTCTTAATAAAAGATTTGGACTGATAGCAGTTGAAAAAAATATAGTCAGAACATTTCTGAATTGATTTTTGAGAAAGATTTTCCAATTCCAGATGTCTGTGGCTAGTATGGCATACAGAAAGTGCATTGAATACCAGGCTGTTGTAGAATAGGTTTTGGGATGAAATATATTCCAATGTTAAACTGTAATTATTTCTAGTATTAAAAAAAAAAAAGAAACAACAGAAATGTGGCAATTTAGCTCCAAAGCCCACAAGAGTACAGTCACAGTGGGCTGATTAAATCTGGATAATAATACTACAACCTAAAAATGGATCAGTGATGTTGAGGCAGTAGTGATAGTTCTAAGAAGAGCCACCCAACTAGAGGTTGCCAGCAGTAGGCAGGACTGCATGCAATGTGGGCCTTCCTTGCCTCAAAAACAATGAAAGATTGTTTTTTAAGTGTAAGGTACATTGATGGACCCAGTCAGAAATGGTGGCAATCTGAGTGGTGAAAGTTCGATCATCAGTATGATTATTCTCAACATCAGAAGTGACAGATGTTTAATATGGGCCTCTCTATGAGAGCCTTAGATGTTTCCTTAGAGAACAGCAATTTATTTCAGTATCCCAGTGAAGATTGTCTTTAATCTGCCAATTTGTAGAAATATACAAGCACCTAACATATAAATTCATAGCAAAAATTAGGAATTAGCTGTGAAATTGTTTATAAACTCAGTTTTTTTCTTTCTTTCTTT
>NW_003852578.1:370548-372932 GCF_000181295.1 Otolemur garnettii
CCTTACTCCTTTGAGCCATAGGCACTGTCCCTATAAACTCAGTTTTTAAATAAATGAAAGCAGTATATTGGCCTACAGAATCAACTGACATGGGGAATTTAACTTCTTTCCCTACTGTAAACCATATCTGAATCCTATCAGTTGGGTGTGGGCACTCGCTCCTACTGGGGGACTGGGCAGTATGTGACTTGGGCATCAGAACCCATCAAAGCCATTGAAATTTAACTCTGTTCATCCTCTGAAATATAGTGGGTCTGAATGGGTCTGAATGACACTTTTCCCTTTTTGGGACAAGGAAACATTGGACCTATTCCTAGTCATCTTTTTATTAAGATGACTGAGGTTGGCTTAGGGGGGAGCAAAGGATCAGGGGAAACACATAAACTAGGCAACCACTTGTCATAAAATAAGTCTTCATATTTGTCAGTTTAGTGTGGTGTGACAGTGGCTTGAAATCCACATAAGTGGATTTTGAATATTTTCATTCTGCTTAAAGCTTTCTATTAGGTGGTGTGTGATGAATGACAGAGTCTATGTCAGCCTTGAATACTTATTAACCACTGCCAAAATGCTTGTACGTTAAGCCAACTTTGGGCTTGAGTTATAGAGGAGCAACTTAAATTTGAGATATTTTCTGCTCTATTGTCATAATAAGATCTCATACGTTTTCACATTGTTTTTAAGTAAGGGGCAGGGGATTTTTCCAGAATAGTGGGGCTTACTAGCCACCCAATCTCAAGTCCATCCCACTGAAACAAGTAGTACTAAAGTTAATTGAGGGCTAGCATATAGGTCAGGTAAGAGCCAACCTTAGATTCATCCAAGGATGAAAGTAAAAAGTCTCTAGTTTATCATTTTGTTGTTTCAGTGGTTACCAACTTCTCCAAAGGCACCCTAGCCCACTTAGGAGTTTTTTCTGAAATAGAATCCAGAAATTAGAGATGAATTACTGATTAAAATGCATTCTCTTACTATCCTAATCTGATGTGAAGAAGGTGAACCTCTGGAGAATAAATCACAGATCAGTCAGAACTCTGATTATGCCAACCAATTAGAACTAGGCAAGTTCAAATCTTCATTTTCATAAACAGACCTGGGTGGGAACTTGGGTGGAAACTTTTTCTATAAAACCCCAAAACTCTCTTTGTTTCCACACTTTCCTTTTACACAGAGTTTCTCCCTTGTGGGCAAATTACTCTTTGGAATAAAGTCACTTTCTTCCAAATTCCTTTTCAGAGAAGTTTTGTTCAGTTTCTTTTTTAAAATAAAAGTCCATGAGACTTTTGATGAAAATTCTGCCTCATGTTCAGTTTTATTTCTATGTTTAACATTTTAAATGATAAAATATATTTTGGATCAAAGTGAACCTCACATCATGTTCTACTAGTAATAAGACATGGGAAATGTCTGTATGTGCCAGATAGAGAAAAGTGAATCTTAAATGTAAACCATACACCTCATTCTAAAAAGTTAACACTATATTTGGGTTAAAAAATAAGAAAACAATCCAAACTATAAAGAGATTATAATTATTTCTTTTTATTTTTTTTTTGAGATTATAATTATTGTCAAATAAAATTGAGCCAAATACTCTGAAAGATGTAATACTTTGTAGTATTAAACATGGGATTTTCACAATGTAAAGGCAAGTTTCATTTACTTAATTACTATCTATTAAGACAATAAAGAGCATTTTGAACAAAAATAAGAAAAAATTTATTACTAGATGATTATATCTGAGCCATGGGTCAAGTAGAATTCGAAGGCTACTTTCATATAATTAGTAAAACAGATTTTTATTTTAAAATTTATATCCAGGGTCAAAAATAGCTATTTATTCATTTCTTCATAATAAATATCAAAGTAAGCAATGACCTTCATTGTTTATCAATATCAGTGAATAGAAGCACTGACAGATTTCCTGTAATTTAAACAAAAGAGCAATCTGATTCCCTCTTCATTCTGTAAACCACTCACATAGCATACTCGTACCTTGAAAGGCAATTGAGCTTAATAACACAAGGTTGGGAAATCACAATATTTTCAAAGCATGGCAAACTACTGGCACTTAATTGAAATAATATCAGAATATTTGAAGAACTTCAACAACTGGCAAAGGAAAGCACAAAATAGCAGCATATGGGGCATTGAGGACATCAATTTGAAGTCAAGGTTCATCAAAGCCAAAGAACTGATGCCAAAATTAGGCACACATATGCAATGCCTATACTAGATAAGCCACGTCAGAAAAGGAAAAGTAATCAGTGTTACCTGTACCATTAAGAGAAAAAAATATTGGAAAAACATAGCTTGAGGATGGTAGAATTTGGACAATTACTGGGAATAAAGGGAAATTTTACTGTGAACATGCTTTTTTATTGATG
>NW_003852578.1:373237-403927 GCF_000181295.1 Otolemur garnettii
ATTTGTTTTTCTGTGCTTACCTTGTTTCATTGAATATAATGACCTCCAGTTCCATCCGTGTTGCTGCAGATGATAGGCTTTCATTCTTTTTTATTCTGAATAATATTCTATTGTGCATGTATACCACATTTTCTTTATCCATTCATTTGTTAGTGGGCCCTTACTATTGAGTCTATTATTTTGGCTGTTATAAACTGCACTCCAATAAACGTAGGAGTGCAGATAGCTCTTTGATATACACATTTCCTTTCTTTGGGATATACATATATATCCAGTAGTAAGATTGGTGGAAGATAATTTTTTAAATTAAATTATAGATGTGTATGATAATGCAATCATGGGCTACAATATGCTGGTTTTACATACAATTTGAAATATTTTCATCAAACTGGTTAACATAGACTTCATGGCATTTTCTTAGTTACTGTGTTAAGACATTTATATACTACACCTAGTAAATTTCACATGTACCCTTGTAAGATGCACCTGTAGGTGTGGTCCTACCAATTACCCTCCCTCCGTCTCCCCTCCCCTCCCCAATTATAGCCCAAGAAGAAGGGGAAAGGCGGGGAAGATAATTTTCAAACAATTATGTGCACATGCATATAAAACAAGTGAAGGATTAGCTTAACAGAAGAAAATATATGCATTTAGGATAGATGTATGCAAAGTCTTAGAAGACAGTTGCCGTGTTTTACTAAAATGTTATGAAAAGGACATTAGTAGAATTTTTCTAGTAGTAAAATAAAAGGTTTACTGGCGTATAAACAGACTGAATCAAAGAAGATGGGTTAATAGACTTATGCAATAATACATGAGAAAATGAAGCAAAGGTAGTAGCAATGGGAATGGAAAAAAAGGGCAAATGTTACAGACATCCCAAATGAAGAAATTATTTAATAAAAAACTGGAAAAATGATAAGATTTAGAGAATTAAAGGGAAGAATCATATATGCTTAAAAGTAGTGTGTTAAACTTTAAAATTAAGAACAATATAATGAGTAAAATAAGTTGGAAGGAACATAATTAATGGTCATTTAGCAAATTGAAGTTCATGTCAATAATACATCAGACGATTAGGAATCTAAATACGAGACTAAATTCTGAATTTGGAAATCATCTTCTTTACTTTTCAGAAAACGTTGAGTGAAGATGACATTAACGTTAACTGAAAAACCTAAGAATTCTTGGAATATGTTGGTATCTTGCTATGGCTGAAATACTGTTGTACAAAGAACTTCTTAGGCATATTTAGTAGAAATAAAAATCTTGAGACTAAATTCTCAAGAACTTCACACTGAGGAACTTTGTTTTTTAAAAAAATCCAATAATACCGAATATGGTGATCACTGTTCAATTTACATTCAACAAAGCCAAATAATTTCTGAATTCAAGGATGTGCTGGAGTATTGCCCAACTTCATTAATGGTATACAACAACTAAGTCAGCAGCCTTTTTTTCCCTTTAAAAATTGCAATCTAAAAGAAATGGTTAAAGAAAAGATTACTTCATTTATTTATTTGAACAAATTATGCTATAGGAACAACAATTATCAGAATAAAGAAAGAATAAATTTCTCAAACAAAAACCATTAATCAGTATTTCTTTGAGGGGAATCATATACCTATTACTTGTAGTGGAAAAATAATATTTTCTTCAAACCTGCATAAGTTTTTGTTTGGATGAATCCTTGTAATAATGACAGATTAGCAAGAGAAAAAACAGAAATGTATATGTAAGTTAACATGTATATTTCATACACACATTCAAGATTCCCATGGATGAGTAGTTGTCAAAGAAGTGGTTCAGTTATTTGGCAAATTCCAGGTTATAGAGCATCTTCAACAAAGAACAGTAAATTTTTAGAGGTGAGACAAAGGGAGGCGGGAAACCTTTGTGTCTCCAGAGCCAGCAACTTGGGGAAGAGAAAATAAATGGCAGATAAAAATAGCAGCAAAACTTGTTAATGAAGTTTCCTCTGCTACCATCTCCAGGCTAATGAGAGTACAAAGTTGTCTTCATTGACTATACTTTTTTTTCTTCCAGATGGGAGAGGGGTGCAAAAGTGTTACCTTTGTCAATCTGTGTCCTACTTTAAGGCAACTACAGGGGCATACAGAGTTTGCCTGCATCTGCTGGTTCTTAGTTATCTTCAGCTCCCTCAGATTTTAGGGACTCATTTCACTTTGAAGTAGTGCTACTCAGAGTGTGTTCAAAGACCAACAGAATTTGCATGACTCTGGAACTTGTTAGAAATGTAGAATCTGAGTTCCATCTCGTTACTCACTCAGAATCTGCTTTCAAATGAGATCCCCAGGTTATTCCCAGGTCTATTAAAATTTAGAAAACACAAAATTTGCCTTAAACTACGTAATTTTGTAGGTAACTTATTATGACACTGTAAGATGAAGTACAATTCAAATTTTAAGGTTTTATTAAAATATTAAGGAATTTTATTTAATGCTACAGGAAATGAATCCACTCTTACTAGAAACAGGTTGCATGTCTGATATGTGTTAGATATTTCCAAATCCATTAATTCATTTTATTTTTAAAATCTTCCCTGAAGTAAGCTATGTCTGTAGATGTGAAAACCAGTATCAGGTTAAATATCTCATTTATTGCACAGATTTGATTTATGCAATAAATATGGAGCATCCCATTTCTGCAAATCTCTGGGGACAAAATGAGCATGGCCCCTAGTGTCATGGAATGCGCAACATACTGGAATCAGGCAAACACTAGCAAAGTACAGGGTCGTGTATGAGTTCCTACGAGGGAAAGCCTTTCAGAAAGGGTTTAGGGAAAATTTCTATTTGGAAAGAGCATTTAAACTGATTCCTGAAAAGCACATTTTTATAAAGTTCACTCTGAAAATAAGTGTGTACTGAGTTTTTAAGGGGGAACTAAGCAGCAGTTGAGGCTCGAACTGGACAAGAGTCCTGCAGAAACAATAGCCCAGGGCGCCGATGTTGGACCTTATCCAGGAGTCAGAGGAAGCCACAGGGGCCGGTTTGAAGCTGGAAAGTGGCAGGCCCGATCCACACTTGGAAACTCTCCTTCTCGCAGACCCGAGCGAAGCCCTGAGGGCGGGTGGGTTTATCGGGGCCACTCCCCTAGGCTGCCTTTCCCCACCCCAATCACCGCCTCCCGCTTCTCAGCTCGGCTCTCCGAGGGGTGAGAGATGTGTAAGAGGGGCGGGGGAGGGGGAACAAAAACGTCCTCAAAAAATATTCCGAAGAAAACATCCCACTTGGCAGCGAGCGCGAGGGAAGTCGGGCGCGCGAGTTCCGGCTTCCCCGCCCGCCCGCCGCGCCGGCCGCAGCCCGGTGAGCCCCCAGCCCCCGCGCGGGCGCGCTCGCAAGGCCACGTCCGCCTGCGTCCGCCCGCCCGCCCGTCCGCCCGTCCGTCCGTCGGTCTGTGCGCGGCCCCTCCCCCACCGTCCTTCCCGGGACGCCGCGCGCGCGTGCAGGTCGGGGGGTCGCGCCAGTCTCCGAGGACGCCTGCGGCCGGCCCCGCCCCACCCGCCCGGGCCGCGCCTTAGCTGACGCGCCCCAGAACCCGGTACCGGGCGGGATCGGGTCTCGCCCGCGCTCTACGGCCCGAGCCGCGCCCCCGATGCCACTTGTGGAGTTCTGTCCTGAGCGGCTGTAACTTTAAAGCAGTGTGAGCAGGGCCTATTTTTGTTCGGAAACCGGCGATTAGGGTGTGCGTGGAGAAGGCTCCCTCAGACTGGCGGCCAGCCCGCCACTTGAAGGCTTCTCACAGATCAGACGGGGAAGGAAATGCTATCCCGTTAACTTTTATCCGAGATTTCAAAGTTTGATTGCCGACTTCCAGGGAGGGCCAGATTGGTTGCCGTGGGGCTTTGTGGTGAGCTTGTCGCCCAGGCTGGAGGAGCGGTACCTGAGCCCCTCGCGGTGGCCTCTGAGGGGTGATCCTGAAAGCCACCGCAGTTGGGCCAGGCCTGACTGTGGCCTAGCGCCCGTCTTGCAGGGCTTGCCCCAAGAGCTCTTGGGGACAGTCCCACGGTGGTACGAAGCAAGGGAGATGAACGTAGCTCCCAAGTACCGCATGGCCTCCCTCTATGTGGGTGACCTACACGCAGATGTCACCGAGGACCTGCTGTTCAAGAAGTTCAGCACTGTGGGGCCCGTGCTGTCCATTCGCATCTGCAGGGACCTGGTCACTCGACGCTCTCTAGGCTACGCCTACGTGAACTTCCTGCAACTGGCTGATGCCCAGAAGGCTCTGGACACCATGAACTTTGATGTAGTGAACGGCAAATCCATCCGTCTCATGTGGTCTCAACGCGATGCCTACTTAAGGAGGTCTGGAATTGGGAATGTATTCATCAAGAATCTGGACAAATCCATAGATAACAAAACCCTTTATGAACATTTTTCAGCTTTTGGAAAGATCCTGTCTTCCAAGGTGATGAGTGATGATCAAGGCTCCAAGGGCTATGCCTTTGTGCACTTTCAGAACCAGAGCGCTGCAGACAGGGCCATCGAGGAAATGAATGGGAGGCAGCTCAAGGACTGTAAGGTGTTTGTTGGCAGATTCAAAAACCGAAAAGATCGGGAAGCAGAGCTCAGAAACAAAGCCGGTGAATTCACCAATGTTTACATCAAAAACTTTGGAGAAGATATGGATGATGAGAAACTGAAGGAGGTTTTCAGCAAATACGGCAGAACTCTGAGTGTGAAGGTGATGACAGATTCCTCTGGGAAATCGAAAGGCTTTGGCTTTGTGAGTTTTGATAACCATGAGGCTGCCAAAAAGGCCGTTAAAGAAATGAATGGAAAGGATATAAATGGGCAGCTGATTTTTGTAGGCCGGGCACAAAAGAAAGTAGAGCGACAGGCTGAGTTAAAGCAAATGTTTGAACAGCTGAAAAAGGAAAGAATTCATGGGTGTCAGGGTGTGAAGCTCTATATTAAGAACCTTGATGACACCATTGATGATGAAAAACTACGAAAGGAATTTTCTTCATTTGGCTCAATTAGCAGAGTTAAGGTAATGCAAGAAGGAGGTCAAAGCAAAGGGTTTGGCTTGATCTGCTTTTCCTCTCTTGAGGAGGCTACTAAAGCCATGACTGAGATGAATGGCCATATCTTGGGCTCCAAACCTCTCAGCATTGCCCTAGCCCACAGGCATTATTAGGAAAGAAAAATTTACCTCACCAGGCAGTATTTACAGTATGTAGGGAAATGATGGTGGTCTCTGCCTGTATTGTCCCTAAGTAGATTTCAAATCCCACCTAATGGCAGCTTAATTTAGCAAACTTTGTAATAAAAGGAATTTTATACAGAGCCATTTTTTTTTTTCTGTTGTGGCAAAAATAAATGAAACCTAGAAGGTTAGTTCATTTACAGAGGCATATTTTCTCATTTCAATATTGTATTTTTTCTTATTTTGATGTAAAATATTCATAACAAGTATAACTAGATATATTTTTATTACACTATGAATCAGTTGAAATGAGGTAATTATCTGAGTTTATTTCATTTTTTTTATTTAACAATATTGCTATTTTTAATTTCTTTCATGAATATGTGCTCAACGTGGTTCTTACACTTAAGGATTCCAAAGTAATTTATTTTTCCCAGTAGAAGTTCTCTAATTTTTCAAGCAGGTTTTTTTAAATCAAGATATTGTTGAGTATCTTTTATATTCATACCTTGACACATTTGTTTTTATGATGGCTTAAAGTAAGGTGATAGAAGGTGATAGAAGATTTTAATGTTGTCTGCAAACTGCTTTATGGGACATTTTGTTATTCTTTCCATTAGTTGGTTATAATCCGGTGTTTGTAATCAATTGTGATTTGCATTGAAAACCTTAACTTCTACATTCCTTAAGTTATAAAACTGTGTCATTTCAGGTGATCGAAAATTGGCCTGGTCTTAAATGTCATCTTACCTATGCAGTTCAATATTGTACCTTAAGCTTTTACCCTACAATAATATTATGAAAGTCATATATATCGAACATAGAAACTCAGTTTGAAAGTTGTTATTAAATATGTTTTATATTATTTCATGTAGTCATATTCTCTCAGGGTTCAGAAAAGTAACATTCTCTATTTTTATAAATTTATGTTACCATTTATTATAATGTGAGAGTTATATAACCCGTTAAGGTTCAGGTTCAAGGTTTAACCTTGATTGATCAGAAACTCACTAATTGATTTTCTGATACGTTAAAGTTACATTGCTCAGACTGTTTTCTAGCATAATTTTTGTTTTGGTCCCATTCCTAGATATTCCCTTCTATCCTGCCTTTCATCTGTATTATTCACTTTCTTTTTGTATTTTTCTTAAAGATTTTATTATATTGACTCTTAATGTGTGCTGCTTTAGATTTGTGTGGAAATTGAAGCAAGAGTTATTTATTTACATTTAAATAATTATCAGTACTTAAAAAATTCTGATTCATTCATACCAAAGATTTTGAGAAACGGTTTTGTTATTGCTGTTTGAGTGTTTTTGCTTGGCTTAGTTACTTCTTATAACTATATGTTCAAATCTTCTCCTTCATATATCACTAATATGAAGGAAGTAGTAAATATTTTTCTTTGGCAGTACTTCAGCTATGAATAAGGAAAACACTATTTCCTTTTATTTTTGCAGAGATTATAGGTACATTGCACATTTTCTAAATTAAAAATCTCTTCAAGTCAATAAAAATGTGGGCAGTGAAAAAATTAACAAGAATAGCGTATAATCCTATTATGAAGAAAGAATTTCTGTTAAAATTTATTGCATACTCTCCCAGTTTTTTTCTATGCATATACACATAATTTATGGAAATTAGAGTCATAAATCTTGTTTGAAATTGCTTTCTTAATTTGACAATATGCTGTAGTCCACTTTCAAGTCCATTAGTAGTTATTTGCATTGTAACTTTAATGACTTTTATCTTTTGTAAAATGAGTGCACCATAATGTTACTAATTTCTTATTGATAAACATGTATGCTATTTGTTTGTTTCCTCCCTTTTCCATTGTCATAAGTAACTTGAATATAAAGATGCTTGCAAATTCATGTATACAAATGTATCTAATTATTTTCCTAAGAAGTGGAATTACTGGTTAATTACTGGTTAAAAAAGCAAGCAGTTTTTTTAAAATAATTTTGATAACTGTTGTTCAAATGCTGTCTAAAAAACTTGAGCTACTTACATGTCCATTATCAGTGTAAGGAAATGCCCATTTTCATATATTCTAAGGAACAAGAAGTTTTGTTTAAGTTGTTGGCCAATTCAACAGGATTTGTAAAACAAAATATTTCACCATTGGTTTATTTCACTCTTTTTTACTTATAAAAGATAAGGAGAAGTTCTTGTATTTATTGGCCATTTGTATTTTCATATCTGTGAGTTAGTGTTTCATGATCTTAATATATTATCCTGCTGGAGTGTTATTTACATGGATTTGTTAGAATTCTTTGCAAATTAAGGACATTTAGACTTTCTACTCCAATATTCTCACTTCCTTTATAATTTTGAAGGTTGTTACAAAGTTTAATTGTAAGCTCAAAGTTTTCAATATCTTATGATGTCATGCTTCAAAACACTTTGAACACCTTGTACTGCGTATACACATACATACACATATACAACACACACACACTTGATTCATCTGTATTGTTTTCTATTATTTTCAGTTTCATATTCTTAATACTTCTAAAACTTTTGTTTATAAAGTATTTTATATAACATCTTTAGTAAACCTTTTAAAAGTGTCTTGCTTTTTGTTCTTTAATAGCATGTTTTGGTAAATAAACACTGTAAGAATTTATATGCAACTCATGCCAACTCTAGCTTACTAGCTCTCTGAATTACTATGTTGAGAAGTGTTTACATCAAAAGCAGAGACTTTTTTTAAGGGAGAGTACCTGACAATAAGACTAGGAAATGTAATAGGTGTGTCTAGCCATGACATTTTATTCTGGATAATCTAATCTATAAAAAATATTCAAGTATTGCTCAGCACCAGCCACATACACTGAGGGTGGCAGGTTTGAACCCAGACGGGGTCAGCTAAACAACAATGACAACTGCAACAAAAATGGCTGTGCATTTTGACGGGCACCTGTGATCCCAGCTGCTTGGAAGACTGAGGCAGGAGAGTCCCTTAAGCCCAAGAGTTTGAGCTTGCTGTGAGCTGTGACTCCATAGCACTCAACTAAGGGCAACATAGTGAGACTCTGCTTCAGAGGAAAAAGAAAAATGCTGAAGTATGTGAGCAATATTTGATAATACTTATATATTATGTGAAGATATTATCAGAAAACTGAGTTTCCCTCTTTTATATATACAAGGAGTAAGACATGATATCAGATGTTTAGCTATAGCTTAATGACACCATACTCTAGCATCTTAGTAAAAATTACTTGTTTCTGTCATTTCTTGTAAGAAGTGACTAAGACATCTTTTGTCATATATGATTCTGTAGATTTCCTTAAGTTTTGTTCATTTTCCCCTTTTAACTTTGTATATTACAATATCCCGTCATGCTAGTTGGTGGGCAAGGTTCATTCTTTAAAGAAAATTAAATCTTTGTGCCCAAGTGCCTTGATACCTAAATATATTCTTCACCTTTCTGATAAGCATTCCACTAAAGCTAACGTACACACACATGCCTTGAACCACTGCTTCCACTCTCACCTCTCACTGTGCACATTGCAAAGTCTGTTGTGTAGATGTCTACTTACATGTAAAGCAAGTCCACTAAATATATGCCTTTTAACATTTTTTTACTTAAAATCTTAAATGAAAATTTATATTTGGCGAAAACACACACACACACACACACACACACACACATATATATGTATATATAAAATTTCAGGTTAATGTGAGGGTATAAACTACCAGGTCAAAATATTTGAATTTGTTAGGTAAAGTCCAACTTATAGTTGTGTCACACACCCAAAAGTTGTGCCATATACGCCTACATTGTGCCCATTAAGTGGGAGCACACCATTCCTCTCCTCTTTCCCTCTCCCCTTTCCTCCATTCCCCCTCCCTTCAACTTGAATTGAGTTTTACTCCTATATCTGCATGTATTAGATCATCTGCTAGCTTCACATCTGTATTGAGTACATTGGATATTTACTTTTCCATCTTGTGATACTTTATTAAGACCAATATGCTTCAACTCTATTCAGGTTACTACAAAGGATTTAAAGTCTCCATCTTTTTATGGCTGAATAGTATTCCATGGTATACATATACCACAGTTTGTTAATCCAGTCCTGAGTTGATGGGCTGAAAATACAATTTTTAAAGTGGTGTAAATTTGATATTTTCATGTTCTCAATATTTTTATATGTTCACTGAGACAATATCAAATAAAATATTTCAATAGTGAAGACATATCTGGAAATGATTTTTATTTTATTGAGTGTTTCTTTCTACAGATCATTTTCTCTTAAGAATAAACTGAGAAATGCTTGTGTTTTGAAATAAAAATACGTGGAAGTCATGTTTTAAAAGGCTAATTACTATGTAAACCAATGCTTCTTTTTATCTTATAATTGTAGGGCAGTAATTGAAAAGAAAATACTAATAGTGATCAATTTTTTATGCTGAATAATTGACTATTTTACATGTTGAGTGTTTAGAATTAGCTTACTTGTATGAAATATACCTCATAATGTAATTCTAAAAATAGCAAAATAATAGAAAAGATACTTTTTTTAAATTTACATTTTCAAAGAGAGAACAAATTAAATATCATTAGGATATTTTTGCTTTAATGCATAGAAGATAACAATCAAAACTTTGAAGAGGGCTCGGCGCCTATAGCTTAACCGGCTAAGGCGCCAGCCACGTACACCTAAGGTGGCGGTTCGAATCCCCAGCCTGGACCTGCCAAACAACAATGACGGCTGCAACCAAAAAATAGCCTGGCGTTGTGGCGGGCGCCTGTGGTCCCAGCTACTTGGGAGGCGGAGGCAGGAGACTCGCTTGAGCCCAGGAGTTGGAGGTTGCTGTGAGCTGTGATGCCATGGCACTCTACCCAGGGGGACAGCTTGAGGTTCCGTCTCAAAAAAAAAAAAAAAAAAAAAACTTTGAAGAGAAATTTTGCCTAAGAAAAATGTTCAGAATTAAATTATGTTCAGAGATGGGGCTTAGATATATGTCAGGCCTTCAACACCACTTTTCCAAGACCCTCCTGATGCTTTTCCTTCCATGTATTGGCTTTATCAGCTGTGAGGTAGCAAAATGGTTATAGGTATTCCTGTCCTAACACTCAGACACAGCAATATTCAGAGGTGATATATTTCCTAGAAACCTCATGAAGACATTCCCCCTCTGTTCTTATCCGACATTGGTATAAAGATTCAATAAAATCTGCCACTACAATTGGGGGAAGGAGTTAACTTTCCATTTTTGGTGTGGATTGAGGTAATGAGGTAAGGATGGGAAAAAAACAAGAGTTTAAATTGATGTAGGGGGATGCATCCATTAAATCTTGAATATTTTCTCATTATATCTGATTTAGAATTTCAATAATTATTTGATTTTTTTGTTTTTTATTTTAACTCTCACTTGCAAATAGTTCTTAGAATCTCATTTTCTTCCTTCAATATTTTCAAGATTGAGTCAAGTTGATGATTTTTCTCTATTTCACTTTGTACAATCCTAGGGAATAAATTATGCAACTATATAGCAATATTATGCATAAAATTAAGTTTGTTTTTGTGTGTTAATGGGACTTGTCTTGTTACATGATATTATACTCTATTTGGTCTAAATTAGGTAGGTAGTGAAAATTATAACATTCAATTTAGTTACTGATATAGATTTCCACCAATAATAATTATCAATAGCTGGCAAATTATCAATATAATGTTTCAATTAATATTATTGTTATTGGTTTCTGGAGTTTTAATTCAGTATAGCCTAAGCCCAACATGATTTCATACATACTATTATCTTAGAATTGTACCATCAGGGTAAAGGAACTCAACTGTAATTAATATACCACCAACTACTGTGATAGTCTATAAAAAGAATTTTAAAGAACAATATCTACTGATAATATAATGAATAAATCTTTAGAAAATTCTAACAATTTACATACCTACAAAATAGCCCCAATATACAAAATCCACTTAATCAGTAAATAAATTAATGAGTGCTCATTTTCCTTACTAAAGGATTTGTTAATAGAGCCTTTAACAAAAAACTTTAACCATTAAAATAGTACTTTTGAATCACATGAATTAATAAAATTGTACCTACCCAAAGCTTTTCAGTCTATTTTTTTCTGTATTACACAAATGTAGTACAACCCTAAGAGAGTCACACTAATTTAACTAATAGTTATATATAATTGGTATAATATGTATGTATGTATCTGTATATATATTAACATAATGTATATGTTTATATATAATGTGTGTATATATTAGTTAATTCTGAATTACAAATATGGTTGATTTGAATTTGTTAAGGTCAGTTTAATTTACATGTTTGTTGAAAGGAATTATTTATAGTTATATGTTGATTACGTCCCATGGTCATGTCTTGTCTTACAGTTTACAGAATGCACTTAACTAAATTCAAATTCTGTTGAATAAAACAACAGAATCCATCTAGTAAGAGAAGAAAGTTTATCCTCCTAGTGGCATTTTTTACTATAGTAGAGGAAATATTTAACTTCTGAGTAGTATTGGCAATTTGTACAATAATGTTGCATCAGATGCTGTTAACCTATTTATATTTACAGCACCACAGATTTAAAAATTTCCCATTTTGAAGTTCGACCAAATACTAACAGCACATTTGACTTCTAAGGACAATGTCATTGATATAACAGATATAATTATTGATTTTTTGTGTGTGTTTGGTGAATATTGCTTATGACTCATATTTTTGTTTGTCCTTGTTTTCAAATCAATATTTCCATTTCCTGTGGGGTTTTTTTTTTTTAAATCTCAAGAAGCTGTTTCTGATAGTCTGTAGTTCCTCAGAATTTTGATTTACATTCCATTGTATCCATTTCCTTAAAGTAAGCTTTTATAATAGTAATTCCAGTAAATCTTTGTTAATCAAAGAAATGCTTTAATTTGAATATAAGCTAATTCTTAGAATTATAACTAGACTGTTTTGACATATCATTATTTTGCTGAACTGCCCATAGGAGGCATTAGAAATTATAATCTGGTATTATTGACCACTATATTCATGGTTATTTCATATATAGTACTCATACAAATGACATTTATATTGTATGGATTACAACTGATAAAAATCATCACATTATATGGTCATCTCATTTTTATTTTAGTACTTTATTTTAAATAGAATTATATTGATGCAAATTTAATCATTTCATTCTCCTGTTTAAAAACCTGTCATGGCTTCCCATGTACTGTTTATCGTCAGGTGCAAATCTTTACTATTTCCTAGGAGGCCTTCATTGGTCCTTGGGTATTTTTAATCCTTTTTTTTTTTTTTTTTAATGCTACTGTTTCCCTTGGTCAACATAGTGGAATTAAATAGGTCTTGTTTCAACTCTCTTAAAGTGTCAAGATAATCCCTGCCTTTCAACAGTTAGAATGCTGTGTGTTGCAATGGGGAAATGAAATCTCCCAACTGGTTTATGAAAAAAAAAAAAATAGGGGATTTATTTTAAGATAATAAAAATTCTGGGTATAGGTAACCAAGAAACAGGTATTATCCCAGAATTCTCAGGGCAAGTTTCATTGATTCTGTTTGGATGACATTCTTTGTCTTAACCAATCATCGTAGCTAAGATAATGATATTTGCTGATTAGTTAGGGTTGGGCAAACATGTTCTAACATTGGACAAGAATATCCTGGGCTAAGAGAGGTGAAAGTTGTTTTCCTAGGAAAAATCAAGATACAAGGAAGAGTGAGAACTGATGTAGAGTGAAATCTCCCACCCCAACATCTACAATAGATGAGTCTTTGAACTGTCCCTGGGCCCGCAATATGCTCCTCTAATCTGTCTGAATCTTACTGATTATTGTTTATCTTTTTCTGCTTATATTTCAGGTACTGGTTTAAATACTCTTTTCTTGCAGAAAGTCTTTCTAACTCTCAATACAATCATTTTACTTTCTACTTTGCCTGTATGGCACAGGAAGACTTTTAAATACCTCCACTCCCAAGGAAGGCTCTCTCTCTTTCTCTCTCTCCATCCCTCTCTCTTTATTAGTAGCTGTGATTTTTTTTTTTGCATTGGTATATAAAGGAATATTTGAGGCTTGATAATTTATAAAAAGGTTTATATGGTTCATAGTTCTGCATGCTATGCAAGAACCATAGCACCAGCATCTGCTCCTGGTGAGGACCTCAGGAAGCTTCCAATCATGGTGGAAGGGAAAGAAGAGTCATATATCACATGTTGAGAATGGGAGAAAGAGAGGACAGGAATGTTCTAGGCTCTTATTTTTAAGAGCCAGATCTCATGAAAACTAAGCATATGAACCCAGTCAAATCCAGGAGAATGGTATTAAGCCATTCAGAAAGGATCTGCCCCTTGATCCAAACACCTCCTGCTAAGCCCTACCTCCAGCATTGGGAATCACATTTCAGTATGAGGTTTAGAAGGGACGAAAATTAATACTGTATCAGTAGCTGATCATTCAGAAACCTCATTTACTAGTTGACTCCCTCCCACTCACTTTCCTAGTCACTTTTCAAATATAAACTCTATCTAGACTTCAAATTCTAAAGATTTTGATTACCATCGACTTTATTCAAATAGATTCATAAAACATGCATCATCTAGTATCACACATTTTTACTCAATATTATTTTAGTGTGGCGGCACCTGTGGCTCAAAGGAGTAGTACACTGGCCCCATATATTAGAGGTGGTGGGTTCAAAACTGGCTCCGGCCAAAAACTGCAAAAAAAAGAAAAAAGAAAAAGAAAAAAAAAGAAAGAAAGAAAAAGAGAAGGTTTCCAAAATTGCTTTGAACGGTGGACTAAGTGTTGGCATTGGTGCATAGCTTCCCATGGGGAGTACTTTGAAGTTGACAGTAGTTACATTCAGTAATGAATACAGTATGGAGCACTTTTTCTAGGAAAAGTTCACAAACTTACTTGTCCAACCTCATATGTATACATGGATCTACTATTATAGCTGTAAACTTTAACACCTATCAAGTAGAGACAGATCAAGTAGGCAGAAAATTAGTGAAGATATATCAAATGCAAGAGCACCATCAATCAACTAGATGACTTAAATCTCTTGAATTCTTCATCCAATAACAGCCATTGATGATAAAATCTATCAGTGAACTAGGAAGAAGGGCTAACTTTCTCAACTTTGAAAAGAAAATTTACAAAAACTGCAACTATCATCATACTTAATAGTGAGAAGCTTGAAGCTTTCCTGCTAAGATCAGAAGCAAGGCAAGGATATTGCCTCTCACTGCTAAAACATTATACTGAAAGTTCTAGATGAAGATAAGACAAGGAAATAAAATGTACACAGACTGGGAAGGAGGAAATAAAATTATCTGTGTTTACAAACGACACTGAAATTAGTAAGCAATCATTGCAAGGTTGCAGGATGCAGGGTTAACACATGAAAGTCAATCCTTTTTCTGTATACTGCATATTCTATACAAATAGAATTTGAACTTAAAATCACAATACTATTTACACTAGCAGATACAAAGTCACATACTTAGCTATTAATCTAATAATGTGGTATAAGATCAATATGATGGAAATGACAGAATTGATGAAGAAAATCAAAGAACTAAATAGAGAGAAAGTCCATGTTTATGGATAGGAACACACAATATTGTCACAATGTCAATTCTTCCCAAGTTGACCTATGAACTGGATGCAATGTCAATTAAAATCCCAGCAAGTTATTCTTCTGGATATTCTGCAGTTTATATGGAAAAGGGAAAGACCCGGAATAGTCAATGCCATACTGGAAGAGAACAAAAACATTTGAGGATTGATGGTACACAAATTCAAGACACATTATAAAGCTACAATAATCAACACAGTATGCTACTGAGAAAAGAGCAGACAACTAAATCAATGAAAGGTAATAGAGAACTCAGAAAAATAATCACATTTATAGTCAACCAGTCTTTAACAAAAAATATAAAGGCAATACAATTGAAAAAATTTAGTCTTGTCAACAAATGTGGCTAGAAAATTAGACATTCATGTGCAAATAAATGAATCTAGATACAGACCTTAGACCTTTAGCAAAAATGAATCAAAATATATCATAGACCTCAATATAAAACTATAAAACTTTTGGAAAATAGAATAGAAGAAAATCTAGATGAATTTGGGTATAGCAATGTCTATTCAGATATGACATCAAAGCACAATTCATCAATAACAAATTCATCAATAACAAATAAACTGGATTTAATTAAAATAAAAAATGTCTGCTCTGTAAAAGACATTATCAGAAGAATAAGAAGACCAGACACACACTGAAAAAAAAATTGTAAGAATATATCTGAGAAGGGGCTTTTAGACAAAATATACAAATAACTAATATAGTTCAACACTGAGTAAAAAACTTGATTAAATAATGTGTGAAGATCTGAATAGACTTCTCTCCAAAGAAGAAGTAAGATGGCCAATAAGCATATGAAGAGTTTTTCAACATTTGTCATTAGAGAATCATAAAATTAAAACAATGATGCCTTGGCACAATATACCTATTAAAATGGCCATATCCAAAACACTGAGAACACCTAATCCTGACAAGGATGTAGAACCACAAGACATTTCATTCATTACTTGTGGAAATGTAAAATGCTGCAGCTACTTGGCAAGATTGTTGTTTTTTCCCACAGTTAGACATATTTGAAGATATTATTCAGCAATCACACTCCTTGGTATCTCCTCAAAGAGTGAAATCTTATATCCATACCAAGAAGTCCGTCAGCAAGGAAATGGGTAAATACACTGTGGTACATCGAGACAATGGAATGTTATTCACAATTAAAAAGAAATGAGCCATCAAGCTATGAAAAGACCTGGAGGAATCATAAATGCATATAACTAAGTGCAGAAACCAATATGAAAAGACTGCACATTATATGATTCCAACTATATGACATTCTGGACAAGGCAAAACTATGGAGACAACAAAAAGATCAGTGGTTGCTAGAGGTTGGAATATAGAGAATCCGGTGTGTATCTTGGTTATCGCTTGATCTCTGTCAACATTATATTTTACTTTTAAATATACAATACATACTCTGGTTTCCCTTCAGATTGCATAAATCTTTCGCCTTTTAAATATACAATCCACCTGCAAGTTAATTTTTGTAATAATGTGAGGTCACAAAGATGTCTCTTATTTTTTCCATTTAAACAGTACAGCAGATTCAGTACTATTTCTTGCAAAGTTCAGCCTTTCCCTGCAGAACCCTGATGTGATTTTTCATATACCATATGTCAGTATTGGTTTAAAACGTGGGTCTGTCTGTGATTTCCATTAGTCTAGTCGTCTATCATTTGCTAATGTCACATAGTCATTTTTACTTTACCAGGTAGTGGGAATCTTTTTATCTTCTTTTTATTACTCAAGGTTTTCTTGATTACTCTTGGCTCTGTGAACATCCACAGATATGAAAAAATCAGCTTGTAGAATTCTACACGTACACTTGTACACACATGCATATATACACTCACACTCCTCACAGAGTGTTACGATTTTATTCTGATCATAATGACTCTATAAATTTAAGGAGAGTTGAAATCCTTACAATATAGTCTTCAAATTCATGTAAATAGATATCTTTTTGTTTTCTTTAATTTTTTTCAATAATACTTTCTAGTTTTGTGTAGAAGTCTTACATATCTTTATTAGTCCTATTTTTAAGTGTATGCTACTTTCATGTTATTGTAAAAATTATTTCCTATTTTTAACAAACATATATATAAATGTAAATGCATTCACTTTCAACATAATGACCAGTTATACAACATCCTTGATATAAATAGATGATAATTTGAGTTGCTATAAATGATATAAAATCATAACATATACATTATAATTATTTATAAGATTTTGAGTTTTCCATTTACTTAATTATATCATATGAATAAAACAAGTCAATACAAATGTAGCCTGAAATTTAATATGTAATATATTTAAGTGTATAATTTCTAACTTTAGTGTTAAAAACATTGCTTAAAGAAATTGTTATCCTTTTTCTGATTACATCTTCAAGATATTGCTGTGAGATTAGCGGAGGATTCTAGGTCACTATTCATTATGTGTGGGTCCTTTCCAAAACATACTAATTGCAGAAATTTCTCCTTAGCTTAGACAACTTTGTAGACAATTTATATTCTTCAGAAATTTGGATTTTCTTGGAAAGAGATTGCAGTTAAGATATCTGATTCTTCTCTTATTGTACGTTCTTGTCAGTATTTTCATTGCCTTTGATTCTGCAGCTTAGGATTAACATGATGTTTTTCAAAATTGCTCAAGCTCGTCTCATTTTATTAATTCTTTTTCAGAAGACAATAATACTTAGGCATAGCTCATATGTAATTCACATATCAATTTATTCCTCTTTATTTTTGTAGGCATCCCACTACCCCTCAAATAAATTTTGATACTTGTATACCATGCTTTTTAGATCTCTCAAAATACTCAAAAACACCTTTTAAAGTGCTTTTATTTAAAAAGCCAACAATACTTTAAAGCAAGAGAAAACAGATAGAAGAACTTAAGGTTCTCTTTAAGTTATCATAATAAAGCTATATAATAAACAGAATTCCTACCCTCATGGGGTTTTCAGATAATTTGTATTTTAAAACAATGACAGAAGACTGGTGCTTCCTTTTCTCCCCAGTGTTGCTGTGTAGGTTAACCATTATTAACACAAAATAGCCACAGTTAAACTATACAAATATCACACTTTAATTATGAAATATTTAAGATATATAGATACAGCTAGAATTTATCAATAGCCAACGAATACATACCCCAGGCCGAGCATAATTTCCTTACATTGATAGTTTACAGTATATTTCAGTAATTCACAGTATCTTACAGGAGAGTATTATTTTCTTTTGGGAATTTATTGAAATATTATGTTTTTTCTGGGCATCTACATTTATAAGAACACTTTGATGAATATGATGGTTTCTGTTTGATCAATTTTAATCTAAAGCTGCTGAATATCCTTGGAGAGCTAATCAAGAAGGTAGAAATTTTTCCACATTACTGTTGTCAAGTGACAGTAGATTTAAGAGGTAATGAACACTATTTACTTAAAAAGAAAATGTTTTCCCTAATGCAATTACTGTTAGAGGAATCATTAGCCACAACAAAAGCTGTATGAGTCAGTTAAACATATGTCTCATTGTATAATTTATACTTCTTCTTAGCAGTCTGTGATCCCTTGGGTCAGGACTACTTTAGAAATACAAAGAGGACCCTAAAACTAAATAATTTCTATTATAAAATGAACATGTAAATTATCTGCTAAATTACTTGTACTTAATTAGTAATTTTGCATAATGACATACATTCTATTTGGGTCTCTTCAGGCTCTCACAGATAACACTTTACAAATGTTACTTAAGTTCCAATTACAGTACAAACCTTGTAGAAATGTACTATTAATCTAAATATGCAAACACGAACAATCCTAGTACTCCTCAGGCAAACTGTAATTCAACATTTCTGCTAACAGCTACCTTGGCTCATTCTGAATACAGTGCTTCCCAAATTGTTTCTTACACGAGAAACTAAAAATTGTCCATTTTTTAAAGTTAGTAGGTGTATACACGTTGTAAGATTACTAGAGTCAGCTCAATTGACTTTTAGCTTACAAAATCAAATTACAAAAATATTTATATTTTTCCAGTTGAAAAGTTGTCCTTTTTTGGTAGTTAAAGTTAAAATAAGAATGGAAGACAGCCACTGCAATCATACTGTGGCTGTCTAGTGGATTTCTTCTAATCTTGTCAGTTACTTTAGTGTCTTAAGCTATTACATACAATTCAACTATGCCATATATTTAGTTCAAATTAAAGAATTAAAGTGAAAGTTTTTTATTTTTCTAACAAATGCTTAAGGAAAATCTACCATGTATAAGAGAGAGAACAAAGAAAAAGACAAAGTTCCACTCTCGGAAGTTTGCATTCCAATTTATGTGTCCATGAGTGTGTTATGTACGTAAATGTGTATGAATGTGTGTGGAGTGGGGAGAGAAATAGAAGGTTAGAGGAACAAAAATGAACAACATACTATCATAGTTTATAAGATAAATAAACAGGATTATTTAATAAAGAATGACTGGAAGGAAGTTTCTCCTTTACATAGACCTTTCCAAGTACATATAAATATTATACAAAATAAAAGTTACATAACTTTCATGTGCATCCACCATTGGGTAAATTACGGAGAGGTAGCATGACATTCTACTCTGCTTTGTTTTGAAATTAACCAAGAGTAGTTCGACAGTTTGGAAAATCATATTCCCCTAACAATGCCACTTGTGCCATATTAGTTGTCATTGCACCTCCTATGTGATACATTTCTGTCAGTCTGTGATTTTATTTGAATGATAATGGTGATTTTAGAACCTATTTAAGAATGTCAAACATAAAGACAAATTATCCAAAATATTGAATTGAAATTCTGCTATTGGGTTTTCTCAATTCACCCTAAAATGAATATTCATAAATTTGATCTACCTACTTTTTAAAAAATTAAGCAGTGAAAATTTTGAAATTAAATGCAAATTTAAAAACCACAGTTACCACATAATTCTGAATTTTTTTTAAATTTAAGAACACTGTATTCTCATTGGAATATTTAAAAATTCTTAAGTGCAGAACAATCAAGATTTCTTTTCTTTCATATATAAAGTACAAGCAATGTAAAATATGATGAGCCACAGGATACTGGATAAAAATTAATCTTAAAGGCAGCATGTGAAGTTATTTGTATATGATGTAATGAAGTACAAATGGAGTAATTTATTCTTTTCATTGAGCACAGATATTTGTTAGAGAACTCAATGGGAAGGCAAAAGAAAATTAGGTGTATAACTCATCCTAGCAAAGAAACTGTAGTTGCCATATGTAAAATTCAAAGGGAAGGAAAAAATAATAAAGCTGTCATATTACAGACTGTAATACACAGAGCTTGTCAATATTTGAGTTCTTTAAAATTAGTCCACAAAACAATTCTTATTTCCAGTGATATTGTTTGCATGACAAACGGAACACTAACTCTGGATAGTGGGCAACACAAGTTTACAACCAACTTAATAAAGAAACACAGGTGTTTCGGAAATTTATTGTATTTTCTGTCATCAGCCCTTGGTTGCCAAGAATCTTTGAAAATGATTCCACATATCAATGAAGTCACAGGACTATTCGTGCAATATGGTAATAATCGATGTGCAATGTAGAGCCAATTCCTAGAATGATAGGTTATTTGGTAAACTTTTCTCTTACACCTTGAAATATGATGATTTTGTAGATATATTTATTTAAAAATTTTTTTACCATATTGTAGATTATTTAATAAAAAATAAAAAATAAAAATCAAAGTATATCAAATGGTATGTTAAATTTTTCAGATACACATGTTTGCAAAGTTAATAGGAATTCTTAGGCTGCATGGAGATGAAGTATACGATTATACATACCTCATGAAAATGGGAAGATTGTTAAAAACTGCACATGACTAAACATACCCTTAGTTATGAGAATTTTTAAAGTCTCATAGTGGTTGAAATTTAAGTATAATGGAAGGATTTAAATATATTGATTTGGAATTATATTGCTATAATTTGATTTCTATGAGAAAGTAATTATGATTCTAAACCAGCATGAATGTGCAGTATCAAATTGAATCACTAATTCATCTGAAATTATCATGAAATACGTTATGAAACAGTTTGAAGGAAACATTAATTGATCTATAAATGATTTTGAGGCCTAGAATTATATAATGAATCAAATTAAAATTATTTTTTATCTAGTTAAAAGTTTCGTGTTCAGGTCTTTAGAAAGAAGCTAAATTACAGACATATTTGCAGCTGCATATTTAAGTGAAAAATATTTTCATTGTTTAGTGTATTTATTATAATAAAACCAATTACAAATGCATGGGTAGTTATTTGAAGTGACTTTTAACAAACTTAATTTTTAAGAAAATTTTAGCTAAGAAAATTTCTGATCATTTTTATCATATATATGTTTAATTTTTGCCCCCAAATGATAAATCCATGTCATAAAACCTACTTATTGAAATAATGTTTTTCCATTTTTCTTCTTTTCCAATATAATCTGATATTAGCAACAAACATACATCTCACAACTTCTCGTTTTGCTATTTTAAATTTGTAATTGTTTTTCTTTTCTTCACATTTTGTAATAATCTTCAAGGATTATTTCTTATATACTACAGTCTAGAGAAGTCGGAGGAGTTATGGTAAGAGACATGTTTCCTATTACCCCATCCAATTGATTGCAGGTGCACATTTAAAAAATTATATGACATGACGACAAGTAAGGTTTATTCCAGGGGTGCAAAGATGTTTTAATATACACACATCTATAAATATAATTCACCATATCAATAGAAACAAAAACAAAGACCATATGATCCTCTCAATGGATGAAGAAAAAGTATTTGATAAAATTCAGCATCCTTTTCGAAAAAGAACTCTTAAGAAAAAGGGTATCTGGTACATTTCTTAAGCTGACTGAAACCATCTATGGCAAACCCACAGCTAATATCATACTGAATGCATGAAACTGAAACTTTTCCTCTTAGAACTGGGGCCAGACAAGTTCTAGCTAATGTAATCAAGCAACAGAAGTATATTAAGGGCATCCTAAGGGGGGAAAGAGGTCAAATTTTTAGTCTTTGTCATTATCTTTGTCTTTATATTTATCATAAGATGATATGATCTTATACTTAGAAAATTACAAAGGCTCAACTTCAAAACTTCCGGACTTGATCAAGAAATATAGTAACATCTCTGAGTATAAAATCAATGTCCACAAATCAGTAGCCTGTGTACCAATAACAACCAACTTGAGAAGCAAATCTAGAACACAGTTCTCTTCTCAGTAGCTTCAAAGAAAATTAAATACTTAGGAATATACCCAACAAAAGAGATTAAAGATATCTACAAAGGGAATTATGAAATGCTAGGAAAAGAAATAGGAGAAGACATCAACCATGGTATGTTCTTGAGTGGCAAGGATCAACACTATTAAAATGTCTATGCTCCCGAAAGCAAACTATAGATTTTATGCCATCCCCATTAAACTACCAACATCATATTTTGAACAATTAGAAAAATAGTACTTCATTTTACATGGAACCAGGAAAAAAAACATATAACCAGGGCAATTCTTAGTAATATAAACAGGGATGGAGGCATAACTTCACCAGGCTTCAGGGTATATTGCAAGTCCACAGTGATTAAAACAGCATGGTATTGGCACAAAAACAGAGATACACATGAAATGATAAAAATCTTACAAGAAAGCGTGGGGAAAACTTAATGATGTCAGACTAGGGAAAGATTTTATGAAGAAAACTTCCATGGCTACTAGAACAACAACAACAAAAATAAACAAGTTGGAATTAATTAAGCTGAAAAGCTTTTGCACAGGTCAGGACACAACAATTAAAGCAAAAAGCCAACTTTCAAAATGGGAAAAGCTATTTGCATGGTATGAATCTGACAAAGGGTTGATAACTAGAATCTGCAGAGAACTCAATTTTTTTTTTTTTTTCAGTTTTGGCTGGGGCTAGGTTTCAACCTGCCACCTCTGTTATGTGGGTCCAGTTCCCTACTCCTTTGAGCCACAGGCACAGCCCAAGAACTCAAAGTAATCAACAAAAAAGAGCCAATAATCCCATCTACCAAGGAGCAGGAGACATGAACAGAACCTTCTCTGATGAAGGTTGTGAATGGCTAATGAACATTTGAAAAAATGCTCATTGTCCCTAATCATCAGAGAAATGTGACTCAAAACCACCAGAGATATCACCTAACTCCAGTGAGAATAGCAAAGTCTCAAAGCTGCAGATGCTGGGGTGGATATGAAGAGAAGGAAACACTTTTACATTGTTGGTGGGACTTCAAACTAATACAACCTTTTTGGAAGGAAGTATGAAGAATCCTCAAAGTACTCAAATTAGACATCCCATTTGATCCTGCAATCCCATTACTAGGCATCTACCCAGAAGAAAAAAATCATTTTACCGTATGGACATTTGCACTATATTGTTTATCATAGCTCAATTTACAATCACCAAAATGTGACAACAGCCTAAACGCCCACCAACCCAGGAATGGATTAACAAGCATTGGTATATGTATACCATTATTGAGCCATTAAAAATGATGGAGACTTTAAATCTTTTATATTAACCTGGATGGAGTTGGAACATATTCTTAGTAAAGTATCACAAGAATGGAGAAACAAGTATCCCCTATACTCAATACTAATATGAATCCAGTAGATAGTTTTATAAGTGCTCACATAAGAGAAAAACTCAAATCAATTCAATGTGGGTAAGAAAGGATAGGGAAGAGGGGAGGAGGGAAAGGGATGCATTTGCTCCCACTTTTGAGGCACAATGTTAGGGTGCATGGCATTATCTCTTAGGCACAGAACATAATTATAAGAAGGACTCTACCTAACAAGTTCAAACATTGTAATCTATATCTTTATACCCTCAAATTAACCTGAAATTTAAAAATTAAAAAAAAATAAAATGCGGACTGCATAATATACAGCATATAAATCTATCTGTAACAAATAAAGAAAAAAAAGGAAATATAGTACTCAAAAATAAAAGGCAGACTATAATAAAAATTAAAAGGAATTTCATTATGTTAGAATAAGCAAGAATAGTTGCATTGGCTCCCCCTGTAGACTAAATACAAGACTACTCTTCAGATCAAAATGTTCAATGAAATAATTGGCCATAGAACTCAAACAGCACATATCATAAAATTCAAACTTGTCATGGATTTTTTTCTAGTTAAATTTCAATTTCCCAATCCTCTTATGTACCATCCACCTTTTTTCAATATTTAGGTAACATAATGAAATTTGTACCGCACTTAACCATAGAAAAACTAAAGCCCAAATGAAACCATTTTAACCATTTCCGAGAAATTCTACATGTTATTAAAGACCAAAGAAAAAGTAATTGCAGTTGTGACTCATTGTAGCCTTATTTCACATAGTTATTTACTTAATATTTGCTATATTTTGGCTGTTTCCCATCTTAAACATCATGTTGAAATTTGGTCCCAACGTTGGAGGTGGGGCTTAGTGGGAGGGGTTTAGGTCATGGGGAGGTATCCCTTATGAAGAGACTAAGTCCCTTCCTGGGTTGGGGGAATGTGAGTGTTGGATCTATTAGTTTCCATGACAGCAAGTAGTTAAAAAGAGCCTAGCACCTTCTCTCTCACTTCCTGTCTTGCATCTGATATCTGCACACAGTTTCCTTTTACCATATGCCATGAGCAGAAGCAAGCTGAGGCCTTCACCAGATGTAGATGCTGCATGCTTCTTGTCCAGCCTGAAGAAACATGAGCCAAATAAACCTCTTTGCTTTATGAATTACCCAGCCTCAGATATTCATTTATAGCAACAGAAAAATGGAGTAAGACAGTATCTATAGTTGGTATGTGAAGCCTATACTTCAATATGAGTTAAAGAAGAGTTTGAATTAAGTTAAATGTGAAGCAACATGTTTAATTTTATTTTTCCTTTCATGAGATTTCTCTGAAACAATCGTACAAAAATAGTATAAATTTCAAGCTAAATCATATCTTGTTATTCAGCCATAATTTTTGTGCCCTATTGGTATAGAAGTACACTTTATTTTATTTTGATATTAAAGACATAACAATGCAATAAATTAATTATTTTTCTCCTGTTTGTATGATGGTGTGAGAAATCCTGGAGGGCCAGCTAAAAATTGTTAACTTTTGATTTTAATGGAATTATTGCTAAATGCCTACAAAGAAAGCATTACTCTTATAGGCATTAAAACCTCTAAAAAATCAAAGCTTAAATAAAGGCTCATAAATACACTATTTTGTGAATAAGTTTAAGTATGATATCGATATATGCAAATTCTTTTATAACAAAAATCGTGCTTTATCTTGGATTCTATTAATTTTCTTATTAATAGTAACTCAACAAAAACTTAAAATGATTGAAAATCATTTTGTCAAATATTTCTGTAATACATTTCTATAGCTGTTATAACAAACTTGGGAGCTTCAAACAACAAGACTTTATTTTCTCACAGTCATAAGGCTTAAAGCCTGAAACACAATGTCAGTAGGAACACACTTCCTTTGAAGGTATTATGTTTCCTTTCTTGCTTCTCTGTAAGTACAGGTAGCCCTAGTAGTAGTAGGCATCCTTAGCTTGTTGCCATATCACAATCTTTTCATTGACCATAATACGGCCTTTTTGCCATTGTGTGTGTTTTTGCGTCCTCTCTTCTGCTTTTAAGGCCCTCAGTCACTGGATTTAGAGCCTATCCTAATTCTGCATAACATCCTTAATCAATGGCATTTGCAAAGACCTTAATTCCAAATAATGTTACACTTTGAAGTTCTGGGTAGATGTGCATTTTAAGGGGACATCAGTCAATCCATTGTAATTGCCAATCAGAAATTTCAGATATGCATATTACATTTGTTCATCAGAGACATACAGACTCCTGTCAAACTGCAATGGGGTTATATATCACTTAATTCCCCTAACATACAGAACAACATAGCTTAACATAGCCTGCCTAAAATATGCTCAAAACATTCACATTATCCTAGAGGTGGGTAAAATAATCTAACACAAAAGCTATTTTATAATGAAGCATTGAATATTCCTTATCATTTATATAATACTGTATTGAAAGTAAAAAATAAAATGGTTGTATGAGTATGGTTTTTACAGAATATGTACTGCTTTCATTCCATGGTAAAGCCAAAAAATTGCAGGTTAAGTCATCATAAGTCAGATACCATCTGTGATGTTAACACAGAAAGTAATTTAATGCTATACAATGATATCATTATGGGGAGCTATGGTGACACTGCTTTATAATTTGTTAAATGAAAATTCAAAGAGATTTCAGGAACATCATGGAATGCAGTTATTTTGTTTAGCTTTTTTCTGTAACATATTTGTGTTAATTATTTTTCTGAGGGTTATTAGTTTTACATTCCATGAATGTATTGATAATGGGAAGCTTAATGATATTATTAGTATATGAAATGACTAATTAAATTGTGAAAATTAGCCTTGAATGTTTTCAACAGAATATACTAATGAAACAATTCTAAAAAGATAGAATTATTTTTTTAATTCAATTCTATACTTCACAAACATGTTGTTAAAGAACAAAAGAAATTATTTAAGATTAATAAATATTATTTAGAATTTTTAGGTAACTAAGTTAAATATGAGTCAAATGTATGACATATACTAGTATTTAGTGAAATTTAAATCAAATGGACAATGACAAAATCACATCCACTAGAATGGGATTATTAAAAGAAAGATAATAGCAAGTACTGGCAAAAATGTGGATTTTAGAACCTTTCATATATTACACATAGAACAGCCACTTTAGAAAACAGTTTGGCTTTTTCTTAGAAGACATAAATTTAGCATATTCCCAAGCTATTATGCTTCCAGGCATCCACCCAAGAGAAATGAAAACACATTCAAGAAGATATACAAACCACAACATAAAACAAATGAACAACAACAAAAAAAGACAAGAAAACTCATCACAGTAAAACTACCCAAAATGAAAGACAAAAAGAAAAATCTCAGTAGCACCCCTTATCCAAAAAGAAACTTCAAAGAAGCAACAATATGACTTACAACTAAATGTACATACTGAATGAAAATAATATTTTTAGCTGGATGAAATGGAATGGGTTAGACACAGTGGCTCAAGCCTGTAATCCCAGAACTTTGGGAGGCCAAAAGTAATGCTTGATGTCCAGAGTTTAAGACCAGCCAGGGTAGTGTGACCATGCCTATAAAAAAAAAAAAAAAATTGTTCTTTTAAGTTAGACTGGCCACTCTGGAGGCTAAGGTCAAATGATCACTTTAAGTACAGGAGTTTAAGGTTTAAGTGAGCAATGATGATGAACGTGCACTCTAGCCTGAGCAACAGAGTGAGACTGACTCAAAGAAAAGAAAGAAAAAAAGAAGATGAAATACTGATCATTTCAAAACAAAAACTAAGGTAAACTACAGTTAGCCAACTTGCATTATGAAAGGTATTGAAGGAATATAATCAAGGAAAAAAAATTCTCCCATAGTAAATATGGAAATGCAAGAATGAATAAAGGAAAATGGAGATAAAATGGGCTATTAATAGTACAAAGATATTAGTGTTTCTTAGGGTTCAATATATGTAGAATTAAATATTTGAAAATGATATCAAGGGAGTCAAAAGAGTGGTAAGTGGATTTAAATAATTCTAAGTATTAGTTTAATCCAGAGGTCCTCAAACTTTTTAAACAGGGGGCCAGTTCATTGTCCTTCAGACTATTAGAGGGCTGGACTGCAGGCCCTGGGATGAATCAGCTGCTAAGCAGGACAGGTAGTGACAGCAAAAACACCCAGCGGGCTGGATAAATATCCTAGGCTGGCCGCATGTGGCCCGCATGCTGTAGTTTGAGGATGCTAATCTGAATGTTAAATTTTACTATTCATTACTAAAAGATAAGAAACAATGTAGTTCTAACAAGTTAATAAAATATGCTGAAATAATAAAAAATGAATACAAAGGAGTAGAAAAAAGAACAAAAATTAAGATCAAAAAGTAATAAAAAGGATGGTAACTAAAAATTGTTAGAACAAAAAATTGCAACATGTTCTATTTATCAGATATATTTTCCATATAAAAATACACAGCTTAGCACAATAACTGCTACATTAGTGATGAACTATTTTTCAAGATTTCACATTGCATTTTACATTACTAGTTTTTAAGTTTTTATATTACCTTTTTATTCATGTATGTTTTAGCATAATTTTGTTTATGGATTTTTTATTGTATTTTTGCAATAAATCACTGTGGCCCCAAGGAAAAATTTTCTTTGTGTGTGTGTGGCACTCATTGTGTTAATATCAAAAAAGAACTGAAAAAAGAGATTTAGAAAGCTTATTTATCTGTACTGACTTTGGAAAAAATAGATACTAAGGCGAGAGACAATATTAGAGATAAAGAAAGACATTTCAGAATAAAAATAAAAGTTAATAGAGAGATTTCCTAATTCAAATAAACAAACAATATAGCATGATGATATTTTAAAATAATGGTTGCTAAAAAGGTGAAATAGAAATATCTATTTGCATAAATTCATATATATGACATACATCAAAAATATAAATTAAAAATTAGTATCAGTAAAATATTAAAAACAAAATAAATAAAATTAGTGAAATTGAAATTTTATTCTTTAATATGCTTTGTGAGATGAATAAACTTCCGTAAGACTTATCAAGAGAAAAATCAGATGAAAAATATCAGTAATAGAAAAGGGGATCCCATTCAGATTCTACAGTCTTCCATGAGATCACATTGCCGGTGTTAACAATGGAACCTATTTTATATAGTAATGAAAATAAAGTCTAAGGGAAACTTTAAAAAACATAATTCTCAATGACTGTAAAGTTTTTAATGAAACAAACAAGTTGTTCTGACAATAAAATCAAAATACACACACATATATGGGTGAAAACATGATTGTAATACCTATAATTATTCCTTAATTAATTATTTATATTGTAGAAGAGTTATTTCCCAAAAATGAAATGTTACGGTAAGATCATAAGACTATTGAAAAATGTTTTGAAATCATAATTAATTTTTAATTCCATAATGGGAATTTAGCATAAATATTATTATTGTTCAACAGTAAGCTTTAATCAACTTTCTGTTTTAGATATTTTTCTCTTCTGGTTTCCTTATTTTAAAGTATTTTTAATTTGATAGGAAAATAGTAAATTCTGAATTTTATCCTAGAATTCATAATAAAATATTGCATTTCTTAAGTCTCACTAATCACTAATTCTATTCTTTTTAAAAATATCTTTCTTTTTACTTTTTTCTCTATTTCAAAATAGCATAGGGGTACACATATTTTTGTTATATATAATATATATATATATTTTTTTTCATTTGAATTTGATGTTGTAAGTGTGCCCGTCACCCATAATATGTGCATTGTATCCTTTAGGTATGAATTTATCCTATTCCTCCCCTCCTCACTACATTTCCATTCAGTTTTACTTTCATATTTGTACATAAATGTTAATCAACTAGTGCCAATTTATAGTATTGAGTACCACTGGTGTCTGTTTTTCTATTCTTGGGATGCTTCACTTAGAAGAATTATCTCCAGTTCCATCCAAGTTGTTACAAAAGATGCTAGATCACCATTTTTTATGGCTGAGTAGTGCTCCATGGTATATGTATGCCACATTTTCTTAATTCATTCATAAATAGATGTACAGTTGGGTTGTTTCACATCTTTACAATTGTGACCTGTGCTGCTATAAATATTCAAGTGCAAGTGTCTTTATGAAAAAATATCTTTTTCTCCTTTGGGTAAATGACTAGTAATGGGATTTCTGAATCAAAAGGTGGGTCTACTACTAGTTCTTTGTGTTACCTTCATACTTCTTGCCATAAAGGTTATATTAGTTTACAGTCCCACTAACAGTGAATAAGTGTTCCTTTCTTTACACATCCACACCAGCATCTGTTGCTTTGGGACTTTTTGATATGAGCCATTGTCATTGGAGTTAGGTGACACGCTTTATCAAAATCTGTGGGGTACAAAAATAGCTGTGCTGGTAAACTCATAGTCTTAAATGCCCATATCCAAAAGACAGAAAGTTTACAAATTAATAATCTAATGAATCATCTCAAGGAATTGAAAAAGGAAAAGCAAACCAATCCCTAAAACAGCAGAAGAAAAGAAATAATCAAGCTTAGAGCAGAACTTAATGTAATTGAGAACAAAAGAACTACCCAAAAGATTAATGAAGCAAAATGTTGGTTCTTTGAAAAGATAAACAAAATCAACAAACCTCTTGCCAGAATAACCAGAAACAGAAAATGACTCTAATAAGCTAAATTAAAGATGAAAAAGAAGTCACAGTCAATATCATGGAAATACAAAACAGAGTACTATAAAAATCTCTAAGTTCACAAATGTGAAAATGTGGAGGAAATGGAGAAATTTTTGGAAACACATAACCTCCTCAGGCTCAATCAAAAAGAAATAGAATACCTGAACAGAGTAATATCAAATACTGAAATTGAAGCAGGAATAAAAAATTTTCCAACTAATAAAAGTACCAGACCAGATAGTTTTAGACCCAAATTTTACCAAACCTACAAAAATGAACTTGTACTTATACAGTAAAAAATATTCTATAACCTTGAGAAGGAAGGAATCCTTCCCAACTCATTCTATGAAGCCAATGTTACCTTGATACCAAAGGCAGAAAAGAACACAATTAAAAAAGAAAACTATAGACCAATATCCCTTATGAATATCAATGAAAAACTTCTCAATAAAATCTTAGCAAACCAAAGTCAGAAACACATGAAAAGAAGGAGAAGGAGGAGAAGGAGAAGGAGAAGGAGAAG
>NW_003852578.1:404018-405618 GCF_000181295.1 Otolemur garnettii
TCAACTAATGCAGAAAAAGCATTTGAGAAAATTCAATACCCTTTCATGTTAGAATGCTCAAAACAAAATTGGTACAGATGGGACATCTCCCCAAATTATAAAGGCTATATATGACAAACTGACAGCCAACATCATATTGAGCAGGGAAATATTGAAAGCATTCCCCTTCAGAATTAGAACCAGATAAGACTGTCTACTTTCACCACTTTTATTCACATAGTTCTGGTAGTTTTTGCCAAAGTAATCAGGCAAAAGAAAGAAATTAAGGGAGCCAAATTGGGGAAAGAAGAGATCAATCTATCATTTTTTGCTGATGACATGATATTATATCTTGAAAACCCCAAACATTCGACCAAGAGATTCTTGGAATTGATAAATAAATTCAGCAAAGTACCAGGTTACAAAATCAATATCCACAAATCATTAGCTTGCATATATACCAACAACAGTCAAACAGAGAATCAAAGACTCAATATCTTTCACAATAGTAATAAGGAAATTTTTTTTTTATTTTGAGTTAATCAAACAAATATTTGGCAAATATTTATAGTTATTCATGCAATTCTCTATGTGTTGATGAAGTAAATAAATATTAAGGTATAAGTTGCTTTACATTAAGTTATAATTTTGAAATGAAATTATCAAAAAGAGTATTTAATGAGTAGAAATTTATATCAGAAAAAGTTTTCCATGATTCTCAATTATTTTCTTATAGTATTATAATATGTTCTTTTTGGTGAACAATAACAACAAAGGTTAAACAAAATGGTTTTCAAAAAGTACTAAGAAAAATTTAATTATCTTTTGGGATATAATGATTTACCCTTACAAGTACAAGATCTTACATTTTTGTTCTTTTCATTTTTTATTTTGTATTATAACACACATACATTTGTACAATATATACATCTCTATGATTTTCAAAAAATTGCCTATGGAATCACAAATAATTCAGGAATAAGATGTTGTCAGCATTTCAGAAATCCCTTCTATGTTTCTTCCAAGCAGAGCCCCATCTCATTTCCCAAAATAAACACTGAATTCTAACACAATATTATAGTTTCAGCTATTTTTTATTTTTTATATAAATGAAATCAATATGAGCAATTGTCATAATACCACTCTTTAAGGAGCTCAATCACTGTGGGATATATGGATTACATTGTATCCTTTTCAATGTTGAGAGGTAAATAATTTACTAAAAACCAATGGATACATATTCTGGATGTTTAAGAAGACTTTAGAGTTCTCCTCAGCTTGATTAAATTTTAGATAGATTTCTTTCTGACTGTAAACACCTAAGTTGGCTATTCTTAGAGCATTTATATCAGAAAACATTTAAGTTGTAAATTCTTTCTCTGCCCTTTTGAAATGTATGGATATCTTCTTCTGACTCTCGCCAGTTTTTTCTCTTTATTAAATCATAAAGAGGTAGATCATGTATACATTAAAGCATTTAGGGGGTACAATGTGTTGATTTCATATAGTATTGGGAATGCTCACATCACACTGGTTAATATATCCCTCACTTCATTTACTTAATTATTATTTTAAGACATTTATACTCTATACTTAATAGATACATGTACCCTTGCAATAT
>NW_003852578.1:406325-408059 GCF_000181295.1 Otolemur garnettii
TTCTTTTCTTATTAATAAGGTTGAGTTCTCTGTGGATTCTGGTTATCAAATCTTTGCCAGAAACATAACCTGGTAAAAGGAGATCAAACTTTCACTCTTCACAGATGATATGATTTTATACCTAGAAAACCCCAGGGATTCAACCACAAACCTCTCTGAAGTGATCAAGGAATACAGTAGCATTTCAGGATACAAAATCAATACTCAACAAATCAGTAGCTTTTATATATACCAATAACAGTCAAGCTGAAAAAATGGTCAAAGTATCCTTTTACAGTAGTGCCAAAGAAGATAAACTATTTGGGAATTTACCTAATGAAGGATGTGAAAGATCTCTAGAAAGATAATTAAGTAACTCTGAGAAAAGAAACAGCTGAAAATGTTAACAAATGGAAAAACATACCATGCTCATGGCTGGGAAGAATCAACATTGTTAAAAGGTCTATATTACCCAAAGCAATATACAAATTTAATGAAATCCCTATCAAAGTACCACTGTCATACTTTAAAGATCTGGAAAAAGTAGTATTTCATTTTATATGGCACCAGAAGAAAAGCTCAAATAGCCAAGACATTACTCAGAAATAAAAATAAATCAAGAGGAATCATGCTACCAGACTTCAAACTATACTATAAATCTATAGTGATGAAAACAGCATGGTACTTGCACAAAAATAGAGAGGTAGATATACGGAACAGAATTGAGAACC
Organism: Otolemur garnettii; assembly: GCF_000181295.1. Lineage (NCBI taxonomy): Eukaryota > Metazoa > Chordata > Mammalia > Primates > Galagidae > Otolemur > Otolemur garnettii. The sequence continues at coordinate 407,036 of NW_003852578.1, forward strand.
AAGAGATGAACCTAGACACTTATCATCATTGATCTTTGATAAGCCTGTAAAAAATATAAATTGGGGGAAAGATTCCCTATTTAACAAATGATGCTGGGAGAACTGGTGTGAGACTCGTAGAAGACTGAAACTGGACCCACACCTTTCACCATTAACAAAATTCATGCCAGTTTTATAACCTGGAAATGTCCTTTCAATTTAAACATCAAAAGAGATGGCACCCTTATCTCCCAGTCTTTGTGGAAGTGAGTGTAGGTGCCCCAATTTCAATGGGCAACAATTAAGCAAAGGTTATGGAACAAACAATCTACAATATGACAAAGGCAGTGCAACAATGAACACAATACCTATGGAATCTTTTGGGCAGTAATATTCCAAATATATAGAATGCTAAACCTGAATATCTTCTCACCATAGTTCCCAGTGACACAATGGAGTAATTTTTGCTTTTTGGAGCAACTTTTGCCTCTCTGGACCAGAGGTTGAGGATAAGGAGAAAGAGTTCCTTGGCCATCCCCAAGTTTGCTAAAATGACAACTGGCAAAAGTCAGATTCATTGGACAAAAAAAGCATATAAATTTATTTAACAGATATGCCCTGGGAGCCTCAGAAAGAAGACTTGAGGATATGTGGGAAATTTTCCATTTTTAGGCTTACATTCAACAAGGTATGGACAGCTGTGCAGAAATATGATGGGATAAAATGAACGAGTAAGTCATAGAAACCTTAGGAAGAGGAATTCTAGTTTCTCATAGCTAGTCTTAAGGGAAAATAAGAAGAAAGAAAAGCAGGAGGAGGTGGAGGAAAAACCTTTTGCTTCTGAGGCTTTTATTTTGTGATATTGTTTTCTGAGCAAGGTCCTTATTCTGAGGGGACACTTTTACTTAAGAGTATATAAAGAATGGCACCAAACTTAAAATTCCTGACTCAAATTACTTATTTTTGAGCTCTTTATGGCAATAAAAAGAAGCAAGCCAAAAGGAAGTTACTATACTAGTAGAAATAAGACCAAAAGTATGAGCAG
>NW_003852578.1:408411-414517 GCF_000181295.1 Otolemur garnettii
TTTTGGGCATGAAAAGTATAATTTATCGCAAAGAGTCAATACTCTTGACGAGCTAAATTTCTGACAGAAGTTAAGGAAAATCTAATTTATACACTAGAAGGGGGATTTAAAGAATATCAGCTGTGGCCAGACTCAGGACCGGCTGAAACAGCGGGGTTAAAGATTGTCTTACTAACCATATCGTATAATTTTTTTAGTCTTGTTTTGTTTAAACACATTTATGACCAATCTTTAAGCAGTAACATCAAATGAACTATAAGTTTAATGTAGTGCCCGAGTGAGTTCTGAACAATGCAAGGTGAAAACATGACCATTTATAGCACAGTCCTGCCTGAGAAAGCACGTTGTTCAGTATGTTATGGCTAGTTTCCAAACGCAATCTCAGTGCCTGAGGACTTTTTTTTAGAAGCACAAAAGGTTGTTATTTGTGCACTCAGATGCTGGGAATAAACGACTGTGAACTCAAAACACTCTGGAAGTAGCCCTCAAAGAATGACTTGGGGAGTTGATAGATAAATATACCAACTCCCTTGCCTTCAAGTGAGATAATTGTGACATGTGATTTTGTTCCATTTTCTAGTGTTTCCCCACGGGATTATATTTTAGTTGCACACCATGATAGCTGTAATTCCCCCTGTAGGACTGCCTTTTCTTTCCTATCATTTTCTCAAATCTCCACCCATGACATTGAACTTCAAAACAATTACCTGCATGCAAACTCTTATCTTAATATCTACTTTTAGGTGGGGAAAAGACAACTAAGATGAACACACGTATATACGCACAAACACTGTCACCTCTGACTATAAAGGAGGTGTTAACTTCTAAATCCTCGTGTTATGGACAAGAGTAGCTGTCTGTATAATTATTTTGTTGGATCCTAACAGAATGGCATTTTTAGAGAAAATTGCAATTCCTTGTTTCTGTTTTAGTTCATGAATATATGTAATAAAAATGTTTTTATTTTAAATTAAAATTAAAAATAAGAATCAAACAAGTACCTTTGCTACTTAATGTTTGCATTATGTTTTTTAATAAAATTTACAAAATGATTGATTTTTCAGTTTTTAAATTTAGCCACCATGTGACTAAAAGATATAGCTGGGTGCAGTGGCTCACACCTGTAATCCTAGCACTCTAAGATGCTAGGCAGGTGGATCGCTTGAGCTCAAGAGTTTGCAACCAACTTGAACAAGAGCAAAACCCCTTCTCCAAAAAAAAAAAAAAAAAAAAAAAAAAAAAGAAGAAGAAGAAGAAGAAAGAAAGAAAGAAAGAAAAACTAGCCTGACTTTGTGGTAGGTGCCTGTACTTCCAGCTATTGGGAAGACTGTGGCAAGAGGATTACCTGAACCCAGGAGTCTGTGGTTGCTGTGAGCTATGATAATGCCATGGCACTCTACCCAAGATGACTGAATGAGGCTCTGTCTCAAAATAAATAAATAAAAGCTCAGCATCTGCAGGCAGAATGGGGACCAAAGACCTCATTCTTGGCAGCGGAGGGTACCCCCAGAAAAAGGGGAAATTAAAAGTAAGCTAAAGGACTTGGAACAAAGAAAAGTCAGCTACTTTATCTTTAAGTTAGCCATTGCTAAATTTCTTATCTGAACAAGTTTCCAGCCTTTCTTGAAACTCTAGCCTATTGGAGTTACAGCTTACAACAAATACCCCTGCTGAGTCTGTGAACACTTTGAGGAAAATAATGGTTATAGAAGAGACTATGGCAAGTCCTGGAAAAGATACATCTTTTGGGTCATTTCCTGCCCATTAAAGAGACAAAGCAGAGATCTATTGTGGAGATTTGTATTTGACTGGGGCAGAGACCAAGGGAACAGCTTGAGCCCTGAGATATGGGCAGGAGGCCTTAAATCCCTTATCGCAGAGGAATATCCTCTGTGGTGGTGATGAGAGGAAAAAATCCCTCTCTCCTACTGATTCCTCAGAGGAGATTAACACCAGTGGCATTTTACTCTACAGTGAACTAGCAGAGTTTAACACCTCCCTAGGAATCTGTGTGTGTGACTCCAGACAAGAGCCTTTCCCCACACATGGCTCAAGTTTCAGATTACTTAAAACTACTCAAATCTTTAAAGTTAATAATAATAACAATAGGATCTGATATACTCACTCAGAGAAACTACTGGTGTCTTTGTTCTCTCCCTCAGTTTACCACCCAGACAAAGAGATTTGAATAAAAGCTGAGTGGAACAGAGGCTCAGGGCCAATAGCTGGAACCCACAAAGGAACGGTACAGTCCCCTGAGCTCCCAACTTGGAAAATTCTTTTCTGTGCCTCATGTCTTTCTTTATCGTCATTCCTGACTTTATATTTCTTCAGTCTATTGCACCAGTTCCATAGGTATTAGGGGACACTACCCCCAGGGTGGAACCCCAAAAGATGCATGTAGCTCAGTGGCTAGGACATTGGCCACATACACCGTGATTGGAGGGTTGGAACCCAGCCCCAGCCTGCGAAATAACAATAACTTCAACAACAACAAAATAAATAAAGAAATACATACATACATAAAAAGAATAAATAAAAATATAAAACTATGACATTGATTTCTAACTGACACAAGCTGGAATTTGTAGTTAAAATGTGAATAAAACACATAGCATGATCAGTTACATGTAAAATCCTGATTTATGGAATAAAAGTGCATTATTTGTGTTAATAATGCTTTCCTTGTATGCAGTATATGCGATTGATTGAAATATCATGGTCCTGGCTTTTTGAAAATATTTTCATATACAGAAAATGTATGCATTTTTAAAAAAATCACTGTATTGCATCTCTAATTAAAATTATACCTTTCATTTACTTTATACCTTATATAATTTTCTCAGAAGTGTATTATAGGCATTAGACATGAGAGTGCATTAAATTGAATAAAAACTGACACAACCTCATTATATTATTTATCCTAATAAATTTCCTATGTTAATAAATGATGTATGAAATCAAGATAAAACCAAAATTAAAAGTATCAGAATTTTGATTAACATGATTGAACAAAAAGTGCATGTAAATTTTACTGATTTTATTATTATGTTATAAGAAAGCATTTTCTTAATACACAATAAGTCCTCAACCATTATGTCTTTGTTATAGATGTCTAGTTTTTGATTGAGTATAGAAATATCACACCATCCTCCCAAATTCAATGCATAGGGAAGTGGCGTTATTTTAGAATCACTTTTTCAATACTTTCTTCACTTTAAATTTTCAAGATTAAATGTTTTCAAATGTTCAATAACAAGGATATACTTGTTTAATATAAAGGTACAATGAATATTCTTTATTGGTCTATAGAATTATACTGTCTATGGATTTCTATGCTTTATAAACCTATTTTTATTCAGTTTATGTAAATGGATATTTTAGAAAGTACTAGGAATCTGCTTTTTGTCAATATTAGTATAATTTACAGGGAGTCTCAGGGAACAAATGAAAACTCTCACTTAGCCCTAAGGTACTTTTCCCATGACCTTCAGAGACCTCGTTGATTGTTAGAATAACATTTTCCCACCTCTTGGGTCTCCATTTATGCTTCAATAGCCTCATTTACATTTGGCTTATTCAGCAATGCTACAGAGCTTCATAGAAAAAAAAACTGCAGGCTGAATATGACAGGAAAACTAAGCAATAGCTCTGTGTGTGTGTGTGTGTGTGTGTATTTTAATGTCTCTATTTTCATTCTCATCTAAGTCCATTCCCATTGGACTTTGCCCTCTCCTTTTATTTGTTGTTCATCATCCCCCTTTTCTCCTTGTATTCTTATCCTTCATGCTTTGTGTTTTCCACCTAAGGATAAAATATGTAATAGTTTTATCTTGTTTCATTTCTTTTTAAATCTTTTTTTCCATTTAAGCAATATTTATCTATAGACAGTCTATTATTGGAATTATTTTGCAAACATCATAGAATGACCATCAGGCTCATCAAGTCACCAGAGTACAGTCTATAATTAAATACTAATTATACTTGGGGAAGACTAAGCAATTTGTTCATTTGGGCCTGCAAACACTTGAGGGTACTATAGAAAGTTAGATCCTTGATGTTAAAATCGTTTCAAATAACTTCAGACTGCCTCCTGGCAGCCATTTTATATTTTGTCCTTCACAGAAGTTTTAATTAGTGGGATCAAAGTTTGTTCTCAAATCATAACAAGAAAAAAATGAAAAAAGTCAGCGTGAATGTTTTATACAAACAAGGACAGAATGATTCAGATTAGAAGAGGAGAAAAAGAACTAAAAGATGCAATTTTGATTAAAAATAACTTTAATGTAATTGAATTGAGATAGGCAAATTTTCTGTGAAAACTGACAAAAGTGTATCTGAAAGCATATCTTGAATAACAGTGGGGTCTTCAGTATAATAGGGAAGTCAAAGAGAAAAAATAATTATAACTATAAATACATAGTTTATGGTGGGCCTAAAGAGGTATTTATTTCATGTAAACAAGTCTGACCTGCTTTTATTAAACAGTTGGCTAATAGCTTAGAGAAAGCTCATTGGGCTGTTTCCTTTTTCTGTGTCCCTGCTTCAGTTGGATAACAATTTAATTATGAATATGATGATTTATTAACATCAATAGATACACGTTAAAAGTAACTTTGTGTCTTTTAAAGTGTAATTTGTATAATCGATTAGATTGATGGTGATAAATACATAGAGAATATTTAACAAATGTGATTACCTATGGAAAATTCAAATAAACATCGAATTTATGTGCTAGAAAATAGCAAGTATAAGAGGTTATTATTTTGTCTACTGCCATCGTTCAGTTTAACTTTATTATTACTGTCTGCGTTCTCAGTTCTTGGTGTGCTCCTGGCTGAAGAACTCACCAAAGCAAGGCAAGTGTGAAACAAAACTTATTGTGGAAGAGAAATACAGGTTTACAGAACAAGAGAAACATGGGGGTTTACATAGCAAGATAACATTCACTTAAGACCATGATAGGCCCCCTTGCCATGGCAGAAAAGGCTTGATCGTGGCCAGAGGTTCTACTTTATACTGTCTGGATTGGGCCCACCTTGTGGTTCAAAGGTCACCTTGAAACCACAGAGTCTTAACTGTGCATATGGGCCTCCCATGAGCCTTTCTGAAAGCCCACTGGGGGACACAATGTAAATTTAAGCTAATGTCATGATAACTCACCTCAAGTTTGTTCTAATTCACCTTCAAGACTGTATTGTACATATGTATGTGGCTTGTCCTGTGGGCTGGAGCGTCCTCTGCATCCTTTTGCAGTTGACATGCTAAGTTCTGATTGGTAGATTGATAGGCAGGCTGCTCCTCCCCAGGTGTAAGCAATCACTGAGACAGGATTAAGGTGGGCAGCACTGAGATGGGCTTAGGGGCCCAGCCCTTGTCCTTTATCCTTAGGACAGCCAAAACCCTAACTATGTATCTAACACTAGCCCATGTGAACTGATTCTGAAGATCAAATATTTTTATAAGTATTTTCAGGAAAATTTCATGGCTATATTAAATACTGAAAAGAAAAGGTACCCTGAGATGTTTTAAAAATAAGTAAGCAATGAATTCTGATATGACATGGCATCCAAATCTTGTACTATTTTAGCCTTTGACTGAGAGGTTATCTCAGCGATTGAGGCACATTTATTTGAACTTCGCAAATAAATTCAATTGTCATCAGAAGATCTATTTTGCATGTTTGTTTCTGAATATTTCAGTTGTCACAAGTGAAATGGGCAGGTTCAGTGTATAAATGATGAAACTAAAACCTTTAAAACTCAAGCTTTCCTTTCTGTCTACAGGTAGAAAATATCAATCACTGCACAGAAATTTAGTCACATTTGTAAAATTCCAGGACAGCAACCAAAGGCATTATTTTAAGTTTTATTTATTTAATCATGATCTAATATTAAAACATTTAAAGATTTGTTTATAATTTAGGTAATTATTATACATTTATAATTTACTTATGAACTCTAATTGGTTCAGAACTGAGTCACAATGGTAACTTTTTCCTTTTCTTTTCCTTTTTTTTTTTTTTTTTGCTCCAAACAAAAGGTTTACATGGTATTTTGGAATAATATACAACAATTAGAATGGCATTAGAATTGCAACTTGGGCT
>NW_003852578.1:414743-421950 GCF_000181295.1 Otolemur garnettii
AAAAAAAAAAAAAAAAGAATTGCAACTTGGGGCACACAAACCAGGGTAGTCCCTGGGTATGTCTGAAAAACAAAGAGCCATATAGAATTTTATTGGAGAGAAGACGAAAGTTACATAAGTTGTTTTGAAAGAAAATTCACTGGTTCCATCAGTGTCTTTCAGGATCTGGTAAGGTCTTATTGGTGAATGGTGGCAGTGCATTTGCTTTTATTTGATTTATTTGTTTCACCTCACTTAAAGCAATAGACTATTAAGACACTGTAATAACCGAGTCCCCTACTCTGAAAAAGAAACGACCCTAGCCCTTTGGTCCCAGACACCCCCACCCCCCAAGGAAGGAGGGTTAGATTCCAAGAAGAAGCCTGAAATGGAGGAAGTATGAAGGGAGGGGTGGATTCCAAGAAAAGCCCCTAGTGGAAAGTCCCAAGTTCTCGGAAACTTTCCTAACCTGTGATTATCTCCTGACTGCACCCCTGCCCTGAGCTAACCACAACATTCTGCTTCTGTATGGGCTTGCTTGCTGAGCTATGCAAAAAAAGGGTATAAAAGACCACCTGCCTTTCACTTCAGGGCCACCTGCCTTTGAGAGCAGCAGTCCCCTGCTCAGGTGCAATAAATTTCTACTTAATTATGCATTAAGTGGAGTCTGAGTCTGTCTTTTTCTGCTGTGTCAGGTACAACAACACAAAGAAATTACACTTGGGAATGAATATGTATAGATAAAAACATAGTCAATAAGTTTCTTTATATAGACCTCCTAAATTCTCTATAATTTCCTGAGTACTGGGGATAATAGGAGCATCCTAAATATAGATCCTAGATCTCCTTGAATTTACTGAGAGCTAGAATTGTCCTTTGTTCTAACAAAACAACAACTGGTAGGCCTTGGATAGCTTCATGATGGGGGCTAGACACCAGAAAGACCAAGTCATAATTGGAAGCTTATGACCATTAGGACCATTAACATTCCCTGGCAAAGGGAGGAGCGCTAGAGATTGAGTTAGTAATCAAACATGGATATGTAATGAATCCTTCCTAAAAATCCCAAAACATGGAATTTGGAGAGCTCTTGGGTTGATGAATGCTGCAATGTGCTGGAAGGTGATGCATCCAACCCATACCAGGACAGAAACTCCTGTTCTTGGGACCTTTGGACCTCATCCTAGGTACTTCATCTGGATGCCCATACATATTTTTTATAATATCCTTTATGCTAAAGTAGTAATCCTAAGAAAAATTTCTGCCTGAGTTTTATGTGCTGATATAGGAAATGATCACACATGAAGTTATTAGGTGTTAAGGGAACAGGTGTCAGGTCCCCATGTTCCCGGGTTCTTAGTTCCCAGTACCACAGAATGGTTACCGGTTCTGAGCCTACCCAATGAATGAGCAGTGAAAGTAGGTACAATCAGTCAAAGTTTTATCTATTGAAGATTAAAGCATAGTACGTCCCAGAGAAGGAATGGGTCGGACCCTGTGAATGGAGGAGACAGTGAGTTTAACAAGATTTCTCCTTGTATTCTGACATCCTAATTTTATGTTAAATAGGGGGTGGAATATTCATGGTTTTTATTGGAAAAGGGTGAAAAATTCCTTTAATTGGAAACCCTCCCCTTTTCTGTCCTTGTAAGCCAATTTCCAGGGGTTGCCATTGTGTTTTTAAGCTGTCATGGGGGTGGGGGAGTGATTTTTACTGTGTTAATGAGGATAGTTCACTTAGAGGCTTTTCAGAAGGTCACATGAACAGCAAGATTCTATGGTTCGAAGGTGGTAAACCATGAGGTAAGCCCAACCATGAGGTAAGCCCAACCCAGACATCATAAAACAGAATGCCCCGGCCATATTCAAAGCATGTTTTGTTGTGATAATAGAGACTGTTTGCTTTCTGTGGTGAATCTATCTTGCTTTATGAAATATCTTCCTGTGTAAACCTGTTATTCTCTTCCTCAATAAGCTTTGTTTCATACTTGCCTTCCTTTGGAGTGTCCAGTCACTCTTTGGCCAAGAGCACCCCAAGAACTAAGGATGCAAACAGCTGCCTGAAATCTGACATTTTTGGAGGCAGGCACATTGAAACTGAACAGTAGGAATTTCTAGGACTAGTATGGAATCTTTATTTCACAACACATTCAGGAATACAAGCTTCTTCCAGGTTTTAACTCCAATATCTCTGTGTCTGGCCTGAGTACTCAAGGTCTGGACTGTACATACTGCAAACAACAGGACCAGGAAATGAGAGAAGAAAGGACAACGTGTCTCAAATACTGCTTCGGAAAATTTCCCAGGGGTGCTACACTACATTCACTGACAGGAATTTGACCAAAATGTAAATGCATGGCCACACCTATTTATATGGAATACTGGGAAAAGCATTTCTTATTTTAGTTTAGTTGGTCATATGTCTACATGTAAAGTTTATGAGTATGAAACAGGGAACATCTAGTAGTTTCCATCATGTAGAAGTCACAGAGATAGAATAATCCAATTAACTTAGAAACAGCATTACTTTTATTAATAGAAGACTTTGTGCAATCTTGCATTTGATTCCCTTTCCAACTTCTCCCTCTCATTTATTATCCTCTAACCACACGAACCTCTCTGTTCCTTAAGGGCTGTGAGCCCTGTGCACCCGTGAGCCTGTGCATACATGGCTTTTCAGAACTAGCACATGAACATCCCTCAATTATCATCTCCTCTGTTCTTCTGTGGCAACTTCCTATTCTTTGTGTTATGTTTTATTTTATATTATTTTGATGGGATTATGATACCAAATACAAATATGGGACAATCTGCTCATTGGAATTTCAGGTAAACATGCATATTTTCGTATAAGTATTGTTGTGGTTCACATGTCCTCACCAGATCCTATGTTGCTATAAGCAACAGTGTTAAAATGTGAGGTTTCTAGGAGGTGGCTCAGCAACCAGGTCTTCACCCTTACCAGCATATTAAGGCCATTATCATGAGAGTGGGATAGTTATCTTGAGAAGAGCTGGACCCCCATTTTTTCTTCCTCTTGTGTGGTTGCTTCTTTCTGTCTTCTCATCTCCTGTCATGGAATGACCTCCAGCAGATGCTCTGACTTAGTCCCTGGACTTCCTAGCCTCCAGATCCGTAAGAAATAAACTTCTTTTTTTTTTTGGTAAATGACCCAGCCTGTGGTATTCTATTATTACACAGAAAACAGACTAAGATGAGAAATCGGGTCCAAGGAGTAGAGCTGTTGTTGTAACAAATATTTGAAAATGTAGCAGTGGCTTTGGAACTGGGTAATGGAGACAGACTTGAAGAATTTGGGGAAGCAGGCTAAATAAAAACCTGCTGTGAATGGAACATTAAGGGTGATTCTGGTGGGGGCTCAGAACAAGAAGAGAGCTGTAGGAAAAGTCCGAATCTTCTTAGTAAATTCTTAAAAGAATATTGGTAGAAATAGCGAGAACAAAGGCCATTCTGATGATGTCTTAGATGGAAATGAGGGACACTAGAGCAAAGGCCATTCCATACAGTATCAAAGGCCTTGGCTGTATTGTGTCAATGCCCTAAGACTTTATGAAATACAGGACTTAAAAGGGAAAAATGAGTCTATGCAGTGGAAGAAATATCTTAGCAGCAAAGCGTTCAGGCTGCCGCTTGGCTTCTTTGAACGGCATTTCATGAAATGTGTGAGGAAATAAATGACTTAAAAGTAGAATTCATAATTAAAAGAGAATTAATAAGGTATTTAAAAGAGAATTCAGGAGAGTACCAGTGAGTACAATGAACACCGTCTGGGTGATAGGCACACTTATAACCCTGATTCAAGCATCACAAAAGCAATCTATGTTAACCAAAAATGTTTTTACTCCTGTAATATTTTGAAACAAGAAAAAGAAAGAAAAAAAGAAGGAGAAAATTTTAGAAATTTTGCAGCCTGGCCCCGTTAAAAAGAAAAAAGCATTTCCAGAGTAGTAAATTAAGGATGTGGGAAGAGACTGTTTGCTAAGGAGATTACCATGGATAGAAGGGAGGCAGGTGCTTATTCCATGAAGACAATGACAAAACCACCTAGAAGGCATTTCAAAGATCTTAGAGGCTACTGCTCCGTCAGAAGCTGGGAGGGCTTCTAGGAGGGCTGAATGATTTTGGAAGACAGGCCCAGGGTGTCCTCCACAGGCTCACTGCTTAATGCTGCCTAAGACCTCTGCTCTCTGTGATCCAGCAGAGCATTCTTCAGCAATCCCAGCTGTGGCTCATAATAAATATAGTTGCCTATTATCTTGAGAACTTCTCATTTTATCAAAACTCTTTACACATGTTCTTCCACTATTTTTTATTGTTATAAATATATATTTCTCAAAATAGTGAATAATGCCTCAATTTATCACTTATAAATACTAAATATATGACATGCAGGTCTGTGTAGTGTGAGGAATTTGATCTCAAGGAATAAGAGGTCTGGTTTTTGTTTTCTGTTCCTGTGGATTAATTTCTAAATTCTTAAAATTACTCTTGTGATAAGAATCATTTTATTCACAACAAATACCTTAGCCCACACCTTACAGATTATGCTAATAAGATGTTTCAAGGTGGGACTTATCCAAATCATCTCAGAGCAAAGTGTGAACATAGGCTAGAAAGATCAATCAACTGGTTTAGGCTGAGTGCTTTGGGCCAAGTGCTGTTATCCTGACACTTAGGAGGAAGCCCGCTGTAAATTTAGTTCAAACACATGGGTGCAAAATAGGCAATCAATCAATCAATCATGCTGAAGTAATGGAGCCTTAACAAATACCTGAAAGTGAGTTCATGCTTCCTGGGTTGACAATATTTCATGTGTTGTGATGTGGATCAGTGCCAGTAGGGTAATGTATCTTGACGACAACAACAGAGACTTTGCATATGAAACCTTTCCAGACTCTTCCTATGCTTGTGCTGTCATGGCTAATTTTAAAATATCCTTTCCAATACTAAATATAAATGTGAGTATAATAGGTTTTGTAGAATTTCGTGAGCCTTGATACCAAATTATTGAAAACTGAGGGTGATTTTGGTAACTCCCAAACTTAAAGTTGGTATCAGAAATGAGCATTATCTTGTCTGGACTCTTATCTCTATCTTTGTATTTGGACCCTAACTCCTTGCAGTCGGGGGTCACTAGTCTTGGGTAACCATTGCAATCTGGGGGGTTGTGCTCTTAATCTCATAGTTTGGTTAGCCCCAGCATAGAGTGTACATTTGTACTTTAGCCTTGAGTCTTACAAATGTTAGAGACAGGTCTGGATCTTAAAAATGGAAGCATACAAAGGAATTAGGTAGAGGAATTTCAATAGGATTTAAAAATTATTTCAGAGGTTCAAGAAACTGAATAATGGACACTGGACTAGTATGTGTTGGGGACAAAGCAGAATGATGCAAGATGTTTTAAGGTCTGATATGATGATATGATTGATTTGATTTATGTATAAACAGTCACTTTTACTGTTACATAAGATGGGATTATATTATATATACACATTATATAATTATATATCATTATATGCATACATACATATATATAAAATATATAGAGAGAGAGACAGAGAGAAAGAAAGAATATATATCTGTCAGCAGCATGAATTATAGCTATATATTTCAGGAGGCTATACAGAACTTTGTGAGAAGGATATGGGAAAAATATATTAAATGCAGGTAAACCCTAAGTTTTTGATTTAAACCACCAAATATATTTAATGGTCAAAATTACCACATTATCACAGAGAAAGAAAGTAAATTTTATCTATCTATCCATATTTATACAATATGATTCACCTCAACACCAGCAGAAACAAACCAAGTCCCATTTAATCTAACACAAGGAGAATCAGAAATAGTATCAGGCTTCAACATAGTCCTATACATCATTTCCCTTATAATATCAACTGAGTTAACACATACAAGTACTGTAGATGCACAAGAATTCTGAACAATCTTACTCGCCATAATCCTTATTCTTATTGCCCTTCCATCTCTCCAAATCCTATATATAATGGATGAAATTAATATCCCTATCCTAACCCTAAAAATGATAGGTCACCAATTATATTGAAGTTATGAATATACAGATTATGATAACATTTGCTTCAATTCATACACAGTATCTACCCCAGACTTAGAACCAGGAGACCTTCAACTACTTGAAGTTGCTAATTGAGTAATTTTACCCATAGAAATATCTATCCATATACATATTTCCTCTGAAGATGTTCTTCACAAATGAACAGTCCCAGCACTAGGCATTAAAACAGATGCAATGCCAGGATGCCTAAATCAAGTAACGCTCAACCTCCTGGCCAGGAATCTACTACGGCCAATGCTCAGAAATCTGTGCTTCTAATCGTAGCTTTATACCCATCGTACTTGAACTAGTACCACTAAAGTACTTTGAGGAATGACACCTAAAAACTCTCTAGTATGACTAAGAGAATAAGCATTAAACTCTCTTAGTATGACTAAGCGAATAAGCATTAACCTTTTAAGTTAAAGATTGAAAGTTTTAATATCTCCACAGTGAATGCCTCAACTAGACATATCAACATGAGCTATAACTATCTTCTCAATAATTCTAACACTATTCACTATTCTATTCCAACTAAAAATCTCAAAGCTTGTATATTCTCTAAACCCCTCCCAAAAAACCTTAAAAGTGGACAAACAAGATAATCCATGAGAAAAAAAAATAAAAAAAACCTATTTGCCGCTTTCATCACCCCTACCAATAATAGGATTACCTATTGTAACTCTTATTATTATATTTCCCTATATTCTATTTTTACCTCCTATATGCCTAATTAATAATTGACTAACATCTCTTCAACAATGACTAATCAACTCATCCTAAAACAGTTAATAATTATATGCAACACAAAAGGACAAACCTGATCACTGATATTTATTTCATTTATTATATTTATTGGATTAACTAACCTCCTAGGCTTGCTACCACATATTTTTGCACCAACTACTTAACTATCAATAAACCTTGATATAGCTATCCCACTGTGAGCAGCTACAGTAATTATAGGATTGCAGCACAACCCAAAAGCATCATTAGCCCACTTTCTTCTTTTTTTATTTTTGTAGTTTTTCTTGGCCAGGTCCAGGTTTGAACCCACCAACTCTGGGGTATGGGGCTGGTGCCCTACTCCTTGAGCCACAGGAACCACCCTTTTTTTCTTTTTCTTTTTTTTTT
>NW_003852578.1:422004-436568 GCF_000181295.1 Otolemur garnettii
TATAGAATGCATTCACTCTGAGGTTCAGTATGGAGTCATCAGTTAACTTGTTCTTATTTTTTTTCTGAAGTCTCAAAAAATAGACAACTAATATTTATAAATCAAAATAAAAGATAATTAAAAAATAGATCATGCCAAATCTTATAGACAATAAAAAAAGAAGAAATACTTCAAAATCATCCTACTTCATCTGGATACACCTGATATTAAAATTGGAAAAAATATATTATTATAAAGGAGAAATTACAAACATATTTCCCTTATAAATGAGGATGCAATATCCTAAACAACATTAACAAGTTTAATTAAAAATTAATATGTAAGTAATGTACTTTGGTCAAAATTAAATCCAATTTATGTGAGAATTAGTCACTATTTTCTTTCCTTTTCTTTTTTTTTCTTTTCCTTTTCCTCACCCCCTCCCTCTGTCTCTGTCTGCTCTCTCCTTCCCCCATGCCCCAGCGTGTCAACAATTTTCATGAATTGTCATCATATCAAAGTTGAATACATAGGATTCATACTTCTCCATTCCTGTGATGCTTCGCTAAGAATAATGTGTTCCACCTCCATCCAGGTTAATACAAATGCTGCAAAATCTCCATTTTTTTAATGGCTGAATAGTATTCAATGGTATACCTATTCCACTGCTTGCCAATCCATTCCTGGGTTGAAGGGCATTTAGATTGTTTCCACATTTTAGCGATTGTAAATTGAGCTGCAATAAACAGTCTAGTATAAGTGTCTTTATAATAAAAGGTCTGTACTACAAGGCCATAGTGGTCAAGATAGCATGGTACTTGCACAAAAATAAAGACATAGACATTTGGAATCAAATAGAAAACCAGGAAATGAAACAAACAACTTAAAGCCACCTAATCTTCAATAAACCAAACAAGAATGTCCCCTGGGAGAAAGACTCCTTATTCAAAAAATGGTGCTACGAGAATTGGATATCCACATGTAAAAGACTAAAACTGAACTTGCACCTTTCTCCACTTACAAAAATTGATTCAAGATGGATAAAGGACTTAAATTTAAGGCATGAAATGATAAAAATCCTCAAAGAAAGAATAGGAAAAACACTGTAAGGTATTGGCCTGGGGAAAGACTTTATGAAGAAGATTGCCATGGTAATAGCAACAACAGCAATAATAAACAAATGGAATTTAATTAAACTGAAAAGCTTCTGTACAACAACCAAAGCAAATAGACAACCTACACAAAGGGAAAAGATATTTGCATATTTTGAATCAGACAAAAATTTAATAATTAGGATCTATACAGAACTTAAATTAATCCATAAGAAAAAACAACATTTCCATACATCAATGAGGCAGAGAGATAAACAGAATCTTCTCTAAAGAAGACAAACAAATGGCTAGCAAACACATTAAAAGTGCTCATCATCCCTAATTATTTTTTTTATCATCCCTAATTATTAGAGAAATGCAAATTAAAACTACCCTGAGATATCATCTAACCCCAGCGAGAATGGCTATATCACAAAATCTCAAAATTACAGATGTTGGCATGGATGTGGAGAGAAAGGAACACTTTTACACTGCTGGTGGGATTGCAAACTAATACAACCTTTTTGGAAGGAAGTGTGGAGAAACCGCAAAGAACTCAACCATGACCTCCCATTTGATCCTGCAATCCCATTACTGGGCATCTATCTGGACCAAAAAACAAAACAACTTTTATTATAACCCACTTTCTACCACAAGGAACATCTCCCCTTTAATTCCCATATTAGTATTTCTTGAAACTATCAGCCTTTTTATTCAACCAGTAGCTCTAGCTGTATGAGAGCAACAGCTCTCAACAACCAACATCACAGCAGGACATCTTCTCATACACCTAATTGGAGGCGCTACACTAGCACTCACATCAATTAGCCCTACCACAGCCTCAATCACATTCATCATCCTAATTCTACTTTCAGCCTTAGAACTTGCAGTCGCCCTCATCCAAGCATATGTATTAACATTATTAGTCAGTCTATATCCACATGTTAACACATAAGGACCCATCAAATGCACACTTACCACATAGTAAACCCAAGCACTTGGCCTCTTACAGAAGCTTTATCAGCTCTCCTTATAACATGCAGCCTAAACTACCCTCTTAACCCTAGGACTTTCAGCAAACATCCTAATAGTACTCCAGTGATGATGAGAAGGCACATTCCAAGGTCACCACACTCCAGCAGTCCTAAAAAATCCTTTTTGTCATCTCAGAAGTTTTTTTCTTTGCAGGATTCTTCTGATCTATCACTCAACTCTAGCCCCAACCCCAGAATTAGGAGGCTGCTGACCTCCAACAGGCATTAATCCCTGAAACCCATTAAAAATTCCCTTTTAAACATAGAAGTCCTCTTGGCCTCAGGAAGCCAATATACTTAAAGCATAGCCAAATGTACTTTCCTATCCACATATTATTTTTCTCCTGTCAGAGATTGAAAGCATCTTATAGCCATACCAATAAATCTCCTGAATTTGGAAAGAGAGAAAGATTTCTCTTTCTAGAAAAATTAAAGGTATTGATTATTTGCCTTCACTGTATCTGACATCATCATAGGTCAAGCCTTGTTTCATTCAACAAGATGATCACACCGTACATATGATTGCTACCTCTGGTGGAGGTGGCACGGAAGGGACTAAGAGTGGGGAACAGAAGCATAGCTGTAGCTAGGATCCAACATGCATAGGAGCTCGTAGTTACCTTCAACTGACCTGGGGCTCATTACCATCTAATTAGCATAGCATGGGTGGAGTTTTCATGAAGGATTTTAGGTGGACACATCCTTAGTAAGGAAACTGTTTTTATAACCTAATGTGTTATATAATCTGCTATACACAAATAACATTAAGTCTGTCAATCACCCCAAAGATCGGAGACAACAAGTAATCCTGCCAGGGGAAAGGCAAGACAAACTAGTGAACATATAAAACACAGTGTGTGCTCAGACTTCAGGGTCATTCTCTATGACTGGACTTGTCGGTCCCTCTGAGACCTACATTTGCTTTGCAGTAAATACTGTGTGTGTGATTGCTTTGTATTTGTGCTCCCTCCGTCATTGACTCAACTTGTAACCAGTACTCATACTAGACAGTGGTAACCAGTGGACCAGAGACATCCACACAGATCTATCATGATGAATGTATCTTCTCAGAGGTGTGTGCGAGCTCTGCTTCTATAACTACTTTGTTAAAAAGCTGTTCTTGAATGAGGAGACTGTCTCTATGCATGGAGCATGTATAAGCCTATCTTTAACAAATGGAGACAATCCAAATGAATGAATTCAGACTTTACCTTTCTCTTCCCATGAGCAACTGAGACTTTATCATTTCAAAATAAAAAGCATGTTTAAAGGTATTTATATCTTCCACTCAAAGAATTCCCAACAATCCAAGCTGCAAGATATTGGTAATATCAGAGAGCTAGAGTTGAAGTTCTGCTCATTTGCCTGGAGTTTTCCTGTCACTGAACCACAGCGTCAACAAGCAAAGACAAGCACTACACTCAGCAGTTGGAAACCCTTGCAAAGAATCACTGTGAAGTCACCTGATAGGACTTTAATTCACTTAGTCAGGCGTCCTCAAACTATGCCCCACAGGCCCCATGCAGCCCGCCTAGGACATTTATCCAGCCCGTGGGTGTTTTTGCCACTGCTGCCTGTCCTGCTTAGCAGTCAACTTGTCCCAGGCCCACAGTCAGGCCCTCCAACAGTCTGAGGGACAGTGAACTGGCCCCCTATTTAAAAAGTTTGAGGACCCTCGAGTCTTAGTGAGTCAAACACAACTTTAGACTCTAGGGATTAAAAAAAGGGAAAAAATACCTTTTCCTAGGAGCTTAGAATTTAGTAAGGATGACACAGTGGGTGTGGGGGAAAGAAAGAGAGAGAGAAAAAAGACGAGAAGAGAGGAGAAGAGGAAATACATAGTATGTTAGGTAGCAAAGAGTGATAAGGAAGAAAGGCAGGTGTAAGCATTAGTGCTGAGTAGGCCGGCGAGTCCTCTGTTCTTACTCTACTTTCACCCGTAGCACTTAGATTACCCATTCCAGACCGGTTAGCGGGCTCGACTTCGGCTCTCCCCCACATGACAGGGCTTTCTTGTTTTTACCTTCTAGTAGATGTGAGAAGTGTCATTTTCCTCCAAAGACCTTTCCTGTCTGTGCGAGGGGTCCATGAAATGGAATTAGTGAGTAGTTTTGAGGTTTGTTGAAATAAAGATTAATAATGAGATAAGTGGACAATATTGAGTAGATATTCATGGTTCTTAATTGGTACATGTTATAAGAAGATGGGGCTGCAAAACAGCAAGTGAACGTAATATGGGGAATTAGTTGTCCTGTGAACACCTGCCAGTACCAGGTGCCATGACTGATTTATAAGACAAGTAGGATTGAAAATCTTTCTATGTTTGACTTTTTGTGCTAATTTTTGGAGTCAAGCATGAGAAACTGAAGGGGAAAAAAGCAGGGAAGGACTTTGGTCTCTGAAAAGACCTAAGCCCTGTGCCATTCACGGCATCTGTGCTACTTGGGAGAGAATGTGTCCCATGTGTGCAGAAGTCAGGAGAATAAACTAATCAGCACAAAAAAAAGAGTCCCTTTAATTCCTAAGGGAATTAAAATGAGAAGAAGAGTTTTGTAATTTTCAAGTGAGGTTTGAGGCAAAAAGAACAATAAAAACAAACAACAACAACAACAACAAAAAAACTGCTGTGAGAACCAACTGGGCTCTGAAATGTCTCTTGACCACACTTTTGCTTTTAACAAATGAGATTGTGTGATTTTTCTGTTTAGCCCTCCAAAAAGATAATTCTGTAGATAAGGGGGGCCCTAATTTATAGCTAAAAAAATGAAGAAGCAATTGCTTACATTGTACCCCTTTGCTACATACCACCTTAATAGCTATTTAGTAACTTGAATCTTGTACCTTTTCTTTAAAAAGAGCTCATGGCAAAGCTGGGATCCTCAAATCCAAATTGTTTTTACCTCCAGGCATTTTGCCGTAATCGTATTTCCTTTGGCACCCTTAGCACCTCCCAGTGTCACTATGTCAGGGTGTTCTTCCCAGATTACTGTACATAAGACACCTGACTCACTCCCTGCTCCTTCACCTTGCCTCTTCCCTAGGGTGACCAGACGTCCCGATTTTGGCGGGACAGTTCTGCTTTTCAACATTTCGTCCTGCATCCTGCGGCGTTTTAAAAAAGTCCCAATTTTTGGAAAGAATGCACCAATGGGCTGGAGAACAAGAAGGGAATATATGGTTTTTGGCCGCCATATGGCTATTTTGCCAGAATATGAGTTTTAAATGATTTTTGTTAATTTTATAATGTTAAACTGTAATAAATAATTGCTGAGAAGTGATTATCGAGAACTGCTTATCAAAGTTTGCCTTTTTGTCAGGCCCTGCCCTGCCCCGTCCTCTGCCCCCTGCCCCCGACGCCATGTTGTCCCACCTTACAGATGTTAAAATCTGGTCACCCTACTCTTCCCTACCCCTCACATCTAGCAGTATGGTGGTTACTTACATGTTTATTGTCTACTTTTCCTTCTAGAAGTAAACTCTATGCTGAAAATATTTTTTCTGCAAAGCAATAAGCTACATACTCAGCAACTTCTTCATGTTTCTAAGAGGAAACTGGCACATATGTACATGCAGTCTTGTCTCTTGTCTAAGGATCATAATAAACATAGATATTCTGTATTTCTCCTTGTTCCATATCAGCCTCAGGGAAGGAAAATATTTGTAGGTGAGTATTCATACTCTAGGTAGCTCCCATAATTTTATGTCATGGAGAATGTTTTTTTGTTTTTGCAGATTCTCCTGCATTTCCCAACCCACAATGGCAGATAATAAACATGTAAAAAAGCCAATTCTAAGGAAACACTGATTTTTTTCTTCTCTGTCATAGATTCAGTGCTTACATTTCATGATGTTGCAGAATGAGTAGGCAAACTATTATTATATGCAGAGATATACAGGGGAGACATAAATTTTGTATGCAATTCAAATTAGTCCACCCTGTATAATAAAAGTAATTATTCTAGAATTATACAAGGTCCTGAATTTTGTGTAAACCTAAACATTTATAAAGGTTATTGATATTTTTATTTATTATAATTTTCATTCATTTACTTTAATTTGGTAAAAAACCTATCTTCATAGACTGTCTTTGATAAATAAGTTAAATTCTTATTGCCTTTCTTTTAGAAAGATTGCCAAGTTACTATTTCAGAAATCTGAAATAAATCAAGTGTTAATATTTTCAAGTGTCCTGTAGTACAAAAGGTCAATGTTATTAGTTTAAAGTAATTCAATATTAACTTACAACTTTTAAAGCTCTGTATTAGAGAATTGTAATTTATTTTTGATTCACATAAGAGTATTGCAAATCCAATATCTCATTCTAGTTTATAGATAGATACATATTATATAATATTTACTCTATATTGTATATATCAAGTTATATTTATCATTGATAAGATTTTAACATATATAAGATACATATAACAACATATATGTTAATATCTTATCAATGATAAATATAACTCATCAATACAATAGAATTGTCATCTAATAGTACAGTAATACAATAGAATGTATACAAACTCTGCAATTTTATAACATATCTTTAAAAAAATAAACTTTATGCATTTCATTCATTTATGCATGTAGTTTCTGAGGTGCCAGGAGGTCTGTAGTTTTTCCTGGTGAGACTCCTTGACTCTCACTCCATGTAAAGCATTCTGTTAACTGTGCCAGGTTAATAACGATCCATTGACTAGACTAGACAAGGCCCATACCCAAGGTCCCCCAAAATTAGGACAACAGAAGTAGAACCAGCTAGTAAGAAATATGTTAAGAGCTATTCCAAAGGCTCTGTGCTAGCTTGCCATTTCCTTTATATTATTGTCTTTTCATGAGTGCTCTACCAAGTACCTCAGCAGTTTATACATGTATCTTTTAATAATAACAATGATCACTTGGCACACAATATTTTTAGTTGTGCAAATGACCTTTATCTCCCAATATATCAGAATTTCTTGACACCAGGAAGCACAATATTATCTTTTTTTTTTTTACTTTGAACAGTGAACAGAATACTGCCTTTAATATAAATAATGCATGATCAATGAATGTTTCTTTAGTTGCAGAAGTTTTACAAACAAATCTTAAAGACATCAGCACAATTTACCAATTTTGACAATTGTTAATTTATTTGTATTTTTATGAATATCCCTCAAAGTTCACATAGATTATAAGAAGCTCAACTATGTTTTCCTTGGATAAAACGTTCCCCTTTCCCTTTCATTACTCTCTGAGAGATATTGTGTCTGACCTGTACAGATGACTGGCCAGAGGAGATCTTTATGAAAGACTGGCAAAAGTAGGCATTATAGTTGTTGTTTTGAAAAAAATTATAGTTTTCAAAACCAATACTCTGTTGTTGCTCCTGGACAAGGACTACTAGTATTCGAAAACTTTGGGCTTACTTTACGTGATGTTTCTGAGAACTTCATGTGGCATATAGATATTTTTAGCTCACTTATATGACTGTCTTCATTTAAAAATTCACTTTTTTTCTTTTGCATAAACATGAAATGTGCCTTTCAATCTATATTGTGTATCTTCTGCTTTTACAAAGGCAATTGTCAGTGTGAGGAAAGACAGATAAGCTAGACAGTTTTTTTTTTTTTTTCAAAGAAAGAAGTGACAGTCTTTTGTTCTGGAATGCCTTTTTCATTTATGAGATATTTTCTGATGTGTCTATCAGAGCTGGTTAGCATTACAGTGCTCAATATTTCAAATATGCCTGAATTCCCCATCCCTGATGACCTTTCTGACATGCCATTTAAGTGGTTTAAAGAGAAGGCTCTCAACCTCTCATCACCCTAGTGGCTGATATTCATAAATATATGGAAACATTAAAAAATTCAAGTAAAAAATGAGCACTTGTGCATTGAATTTAAGGAGAAGTTAATATGAGGAAGATTTAATTGCTTTCAATTGAGAACAAAACATTAATTAGAAAACTTGTAAACTTTTAACAATAATACAATACTTGCCTGAAATGTGGACATTATTCACGTCCAAATTCACCAGCATTTTAACTTTTTTTTTTAAAGTTGAAGTACACTACATAAAGGAAGCAAGATTTAATTTTACTGCCCTTTATTTTATCAGTAGAATATTTTCTTCTGTTTCTAACATTTTTTTCTTATCGTAAATGTACCAATAGATACATAAATACAAACACACACGTATTTACCTTTCCTCATTTTGAAAAGTATTGCCCCTCAAGGTGATGGAAGAATACATAGTCCTTTATATTTTTTATTTTTTTCCTTTTGATCCACATTTGATCTTTCAACTTTTGGTAGTTTCATTACCAGGAATAAGTTCTGCTTACTAGTTCTCTGTTTTCAACCAGACACACATCAAAAAACTGTAGGGAGTAATTTTCACCCTCTGACTGTGATGTGGATACTGGTTCTTTGGGGGTTGTATATCTTGGAATATCCATATTTGCAGTGATTTCATCATCTCTCATTTTTAGGAAAATCACATATAATTCTAGGTTACTTTGCACTGCATGCAATGTGCCTTTCCATTAGCTCATTTCCTGCTACCATGAAGGATGAAGGGCTAATTCTCTTCTTCTAGAATAAAATTCACACATCTTAATTGCAAATCTATGCACATTTGTTGTACTATGGCAAAGTATTTCAAATATTTATAATAATACTAAGTATTATAGAGTGAAGCAGAATTAACCCTGGATAGATTTTGGAGATTTGGATCATGTCTTAGTATACTATTTTTTCCCCTAAGTACCTATTTTATTTCCAACAATCAATGATCATACATGACTTGCCAATATCACCCTCAAGTGCATTCCATTGTTTGAAACCACCCTCAATGTAATGAAACTAGACAGAACATCTACATGTTGAATCTACAGTTATCACTACAAATAAATAAAAGCAAATATGTGGTATCTTCTCTAAATTATATAAAAATAACACATATCAGAGTTTGAGAATTCTTAATTTGATTACAATTTCCCGCATTTATCTGCTTGTATTTGAAAAAACTAATTGACATGTAACTGATGAACTCTACCCTTTATTATTACATATTATTTTAATAAAATCAGTAAAGCCAAATGGCTGAAAGCCATCACAATGTGCTTTTCATCACACCCTATTTTAAATGTATAAATGACTAAAGATGAATATCATGTAAATCTGTGTAAATGATTGATGAGAAATAGCATATAAAATTGATTATTTACTTTATGAATATTTGAATATCACCTTGGATTTCAGTCTCTTCAGTCTTAAAAATTATTTATTAAATTTATTTTTATATCTGTTTAAGATATACAAAATAATGTTTTGAGATATATATATACACACACACATATATAGACACACACATACCGAAATGCTTACTAAAGTAGTAAAATAGTGTTTTGAGATGTATATATATATATATATACACACACACATATACGCACACACACATACATTACACAAATATACCAAAATGGTTACTAAAGTAAAACAAGTTAACATATCCATAAGTGCATATAGTTCCTTTTTGTGTATGGAAAAAGTACTTAAAATCTATTTTCTTGCAAAATTTTCAGTATCTAACACACTGTTGTTAACTATAGTCTTTATCCTATAGATAGATTTCTAAGCTTATTTTTCCTATGTAACTGAAACTTGCACCCTTTGACCTCCCATGTCAGAATGGTACTTTAGACAAAGCAATAAAATAGCCTACAATTGTTTTTGCTACTAAACAAAAATATCATTATCTATTTCTTTTTTAAACTCTCTTTTAAACTTAAAAATATATAGTGAAAAAATATTTTCTATGCTTCTTGTTTAAATGGATCATCATAAACAATTCCTAATTTTCACACTACCATGAACGAAAATGAGTGCACCATTTTGCAAGAAACATTCTGCATTCTCAAGAGATCTAATTTTCCATGCTGTGTAAATGCTGTATAAAATTGTTTGAAACTTTTCACACTATGGTACCTTTCTTTGTAATGCTGTTTAAAAAGAATGAAGGTAAGCCCATAGGACATTGTTTGTAAAACAAAGCCTCGAACACTAGTTATGCAGGACTCTACATAGATCATATATTTTTTTACTTAGATAATACATGAATAATAAAAAGACATTGTTTGGAAAGCTTATTACTGAGTATAGTTATAATGTTTGTCCTTTGATTAATGAATAGATAGGGCATTTTAGGTCTTCTTGCTATTTGTGACTGCCCCTTCTCTTTAAAGCGGGTTGAAACATCTATTCAATTATAGCCACCTTGTTTATAATTGCTGTGTGTCATATTGATTGATTGATCATCAATTACTAGCAGACAGCAACAATGTTTCATTGCTTCAAGGCAGTAGTTGGTATATATTTATTTGATTTCTTCTGCCCACCATAAAGCAACTGATTGGAAATTCTGTTATTATCCTGGGCCACCCATCATTTAACTCAGTGATCAGAGACTGAATAAATATCACTTTAAAGTTAGTGAACTGGCCCTGATCTAAAGTTAAAAACTTTAGACTTTATACTTTCAAAGGTAACTATGAAATGGAGAGGTAGCATACCTTTGTTGAATGGATAAATCATATTCTGAGAAGAGAGCATTTGTGCATCTTCATGTTGAGTCTCTGGCTATTCTTATGTAGGTTCTAGCTAGAGCTCACAGTCCTTGCACATTTGTGGGTGATAACTGTAGAATGATGGATGAAGGATTATTATACTACATGAATACAGGACTAAGTCATACAGATAACATGTAATTTGAGGTTCTTGGGAATTGAGTTGCAATGTTTGCTCCATGATTTTGTAGTTGCTTTTGTTTCTAATATTCTCTGTGAGCTTCTAAGCCTCCTTTATGACATAGGTCATTGTACAAAATTTTATAAGATTTAATGAGATTGTAAATTAAATTGAATTCTTGATAACACCTATTTTCTTACTTTTCTTCACCAGCTAGCTGATAATGGTCTCTTTAAATAATTGCAAGACAGAAATTTGCTACTGAAATTCAGTGTCTAAAGCAAAATTAGTTGTAGTGTTATCACAAATGTGATTTAGAAATATATCATAATACCTTCTATCTTTTTTTTTACTGGTGGGGATTCAATGAGTGTACACAGAACCAGATTACAATAATTGATTCTGTTAGATAAGGACCCTCATATAATTGTGCCCCACCCCCCAAAAAGGTGTCAAAAACAGTAATAGCTCTTCAAAGGGCAAGAGGCCACTACTATTCATTTTAAAGAACACAAATTATTCAACATATTAGGAGGTTTTCCACATTGCTTACACACATATGGGATCCAACTTTGGCTGAAACATAGCTTTATAATTTTAAAAGAAGAAAATTTAAATTAGAATGAGCAATAAAATCAAATGCCTTTGGGCCCCTGGAAGACACATTCAACTGTTAAGTAGGGAATTCTAGATCCCCAACAACTTGACAAGCATATATTATAAAAAGAAAGTAATAAGTATTAAAACCTTGAAAACTGTAATTAAAAATAGGCCTTCTTTATCAGTCCATACAATTTTTAGGTCATCACTAGAGTTATTTATTGGGAGAAAAAAGATAGAGAAAGTGGTTTTTGGAATATAAAACTTAGATACCCACTAATTTGATCATCAATGGGAATACTGAGTTGTAGGAAAAGCAGTAATTTCCTTTCATTTTATTTGCCTTCCCAGTTGATCAGGGTTTTCAACATTAACAAATGTCTACTGAACAAGTATAGTTATTCTCTATTCTAAAACATAAGATCCTTATTAGCTTTTGGTAATCATTAAAGTCAGGAAGCATATATAGCAACATTGTTACTTTTAGATTAAGGCATCATCTTATAGAAAAAAATAGCTATTTTTAAAGCAAGTTGCTTTTAATGCTCTTTTAGATGTAGATTTTCATAATGTATTTATCATAACTATTTGAAAATGGAAAGCATCAACTATACACATTTTAGCTTAAACAAAGTATGAACAAATGGAAAAATTATGGAATAGGAACAGAAATGGATTCTATTACATTTGGGCTCAAATCCTGGTTCTGTCCCTGATTGGCTAATTTTGGAAATGCCCACAATAACTCAAAAGCCTTAAAATATTTCTGGATTAGAGAGAGAAATAAAATGTATTTTGCTTAGTAGGTATCAATCAAAGCTTATTTCCTCATTATTTTACAATGTCAGAAGATTCATGGTTGAAATTCTAGTTATGAGGTTTGTTTGATGAGCCATTACAGAAAGATTATAGGCTTTAACAAATAATACATATTTCAGAGACAAAAATTTCAAAAGCCATTGAAAGATTTTTAGGTATAGGATTGATGTACCTTGATGGCGGATTGGCTATTGCATAAAAGCAAGAACACAGAATGAAAAGGAAGAACAGGATTTTGAACTTTTGTGACTTTAAGGACAGTGGTTTTAGATTAGTACAAACGAACAATACAGTGGAATTAATAATGGTAATTAAAGTTTGGAAATTCTAGTTAACAAAGCTATTTGAAACTGTCCCAGAATTTGACTTTTCTAATATTCAGTGATGGAAGCTACCAGTAGTGAGATCAAAATCAAATAAAACAGCACAAATGGAGGTCAAAGAAAGGTGAATATTTCAGCAGGGGTGCCCAAACATTTTTTTTTTCCTCTACTGAACATTGGAAGAATAAGAGATGTCTTGGGCCACACATCAAATACAAAAACACTAATGAAACCTCATTGACCTTAAAAAGGTCTATGCATCATTTTCGTGCTATCCCACACCATAGATAACCAAAGAATCCTCACAAAATCAGCACACAACCCACGGGCCAAGGTTAGACACCCTGAATGTCTTATACTTTTTAACTTTGGATGTGGTAGTAGAAGATTCTTGAGCAGAAGAGAAGCTGAATAGTCCAGTCCTTGGCACCACAGAGTGAAGTTCATAGTACTCTAAGAATCTTTATTAATATCCCCAAATCTGAGGAAGGGCACAGCATTTGTTTTTCCACTTTTGGTTAAGAATTATTGGAAAGACCTGCTGGGAATAAGTAGGTAGGATGGGGAAAACAAATGAAGGAAATGATTCTGGCTGAACAAAATAAATCCTCCAGGGCTATTTTTAAATAGGGTAAATAATTGGGATCAAATAAAAATTGGTCTTCTCTCTCTGTCCTTGATACTTATGGGAATGAAATTCAGTATAGATATTTTTAAATCTCTCAGAAGAAAACACATAGCCCATTTATTCTAAAATAGACTGCAGTTTTATGTACTCAGCTAAGATTTTCACCTCCTCTCCTCATCCGTTTCAGGACATACTCAGCCCTCCTCAAACTATAGCTCAGAGGAGAAAACAAATGTTCTCAGATACAGTGGGAAGGGTGACAAGAATTCTCACACAGTCATCAAAGCAAATTTCAGTGTCAGACAGAATTTAAAATTTATAGTTAGAACAAGAAAGAAAAGATAACCACTAAAAATCAAATAGCTGTCACAGTGGAAAGGTTTGAGATGATCATAGCTGTTGCAAATAACATTTAAAATAAAACATTTAGAGCAAACAAAGGGATATCGTATTTCTAGAATGCAGAGATCCAATATGCAAAATAAAATTTATTTCCTTAAAGTGAAGAAAAAACAGTCTGAATATCAAACAAACGCTCCTATGTTCAAAGGAATTTAACAAAACAGAGATGTACTCCAGTGCAGAATAGTTTTTCAAGGATAGAAGAAAATTTTTTTTTTTAAATAGAGATTATTTAGTAATCCAGGAAAGAAAGCAAACTTCTACACAGTAGAAAATTATCAGTAGACAGGTCTCAAATATCTTTAAAAATCCACAAACAGAATGAATGTCAGAAGATAATGTAGCAATGTCTGTAGTCTGAGGGAGAGAGTGACTTGAGAAGTGTGGAACCAGCATATGTGATATTCAGAAACAGAATCCACTGAAATACTTGCTCAAACAACCCCCAAATTAATAAATATAGCACGCATGAGCTCTTCTACTGGATGGGTGAGGTGATTGCCTACCTGACCACTATTATCTAATCAGGTAAAAGATAAATTTAAATATTAAATTTGGTAAAGGTGTGCCTGATTTGGGTTATCAGTGTTCCTAATTTGGATCATGCAATTTGGTCTTATATTTCAATTTAATCCTTATAGTTTTTGAAATGTTTGAAAATTTTAAAATAGGAACTTTTCATTTTTATAAAAATAATTGAGTAATTGTGTTTAAACATAAAAAAGTGGTAGCATTCATACCATAATATTTATAGAAGTGAAATTAGATGAATAGAGAGATAGGCATTACATTTTTCTTTTTGTATTTTATTTTTAAGAAGAACTAAACATTAAGAAAAGCTTCAAAAATTAGGGGAGAATATGTTAAGATTGAAGTTCTCTTAAGATACTTTGGTGTAGATGCTTATAAGGCATTTGGGAACATAAAGTGAAGCCAAGTTCTGAGAAACACATTTCATA
>NW_003852578.1:437146-456822 GCF_000181295.1 Otolemur garnettii
GCCATGCTTGCATTTAAGAAGCAGATGATGAACTCAGAAAATACCAGCTATATTGCTTATCTCTTTTAATTTGCAGATAGGCTGAAAAATCATGAACAAAAAAAGACAGCAGATCAAAATTTCTTTTTCCGATTGTAATTTATTTCCTACATCAAGAGAACATTTTTATTCTTTATTAATTAATGATGTTGTATTGATGATTGGCTTACTCTATTGAGGTTCAATAGGTCTATTTCCCTCTCTGCAAATGTTTTATGTTTACTAACCATCTTAATTGGCCAGCTAACATTTCTTAGTGGAGGTCATTGTTTGCTAAAATAACTATTAGAGTCTTAAATTTAACGCAAAGATCTTCTATAGATTTCTGGTTCCCCACTTTGGGATTCCTATTTCTGTAATTTAATCCTATCCCAACATGCTGGGTGCTCAGCAAATTAATTCAGCTCTCTCTTGGGCTGGTTCACAGCAGAAATTTGACAGAGCACACGGAAGGATCAATCTCTCAGTTATTTTTCCCCAAAGGAAATATAATTGGTATTTTCATTGACTATATTATAAGTGTAAAGAAGAAGAAATATAATATGTTTTATGTAAATTTAGTTTATATTTTATATGTCATCTTATTCTGTCTCTCTCATCTCTCTTTCCTCTCTTTCCTTTTTGGTGCAGATGTGTGTTTAGGAAATAAAATGAGAATTTTATTAATTTTCTTACTAAAGAATATAAGCCTTAAACTATCAAAGATTTTCAATCTCCAGTAATCTACTCAAATGCCATCAAATAATAGTGGCCTAAAAGTAATCTATTTCCTGAGGTACTAGACGCTGTAATCTCAGAGTATGTGAATTTAGTCCAATGAGCACTTAAAGTAAGTAGTAGTTCTCTGTGTCTGTGTGTGCACGCATGTGTAGAGGTGTGAATTAATGTTACAATGCAACAGCATTTTAAAGTACCAAATAAAAGTCTTTGTCAATTTAGCTATTAATTTTATACCTTATGTTTTTCAGGGGGACCAGTATCCAAGATTTAGTTCTTTTATTAATGTATATTTAAAAGACATATGATTGTTGGAATGACATTAGGTATGGAAGGTGTTTCAAGGGTCACCTATAAAGTCTCTATACATAGGCAAAATGTAGCTATTTTATTTACAAAATAGTAATTATATAATTTTATAAGAGATGGCCAATACACATAGAATATTTTGTAAATATTTTGTAGAAATTTGTAATGAATATTTTGTAAATACAGGTACATTTACCTACAGTTTCTTATTTTTCCTATATATGGTGACTTCATGGGCAACCTTTGGGAGATCATGTATATTTACATATTTAAAAGCAATATTTATATTCAAATTGTCATAAACATATTTTGGCTGCTGATATATCAACATTGCTAATTTTTATTTTCTTGCTTCATATAATAATGATCCATTTAATTGTTTATCCTTTGCCACAAACTATAACATCCATATATAGCTTCTTAAACCAGGATACAGTTTATAACAAAATGTACATGCAAGAATTTTGAATGTAAACTTCCACAAAGAGTAGAATTTACATATTGTTTAGTTTTGTTTTCTGAGATAGAATCTCACCCTGTAATCCTCGGTAAAGTGTCCTGTCCTCCTAGCTCACAACAACCTCAAACTCTTAGGCTCAAGCAATTCTCTAGCCTCAGCTTCTTGAGTAGCTGGGACTACAAACACACACCACAATGCCAGGCTGGGGTTTTTTTTTTTGTTGTTGTTTGTTTGTTTGTTTTTGTTTTTGTTTCTGTTTTTCCTATTTTTAGTAGAGCCAGAGTCTTGCTCAGGCTGATCTGGCCTCACTCAGGCTCACTCATGAGCTCAAGTGAACCACTGCCTTGGCCTGTCAGAGTGCTAGCATTATAGGTGTGGGCCACTGCTTTTGGCCCACATTATCTTTTTAAGATGAAAGTTGTTGTTTTTTTTTTTTTTTTTGGTTGTTGTTGTTTGTTTGTTTTGTTTTCTTGAGACAAAGTCTCACAGTGCTGTCCTAGGTAGAGTGTTATGGATTCAGAGCTCACAGCCACCTCAATCTCTTGGGCTCAAAGCAATCCTCTTGATTCAGCCTCCATAGTAGCTGGGACTGTAAGTGCCTGCTATGACACCCGGCTATTATTATTTTTATTTTTTATTTTTTTATTGTTGGGGATTCATTGTGGGTATAAGAAACCAGGTTACACTGATTGCATTTGTTAGGTAAAGTCCCTCTTACAATCATGTCTTGCCCCCAAAAGGGGTGGCACACACCAAGACCCCACCCCCCTCCCTCCTTCCCTGTCTCTGCTTTTAGACAGGGTCTTGCGCTTGCTCAGGCAAAATTCCCTAGAGTAAGGCCAGATTATATAAAGAGTAAGGCCAGATTATATAAGGACTTTTAAACACTTCTGAGACAATCTATGATTCTCATTAGTAAGTGTTCTCCCTCTACGCAGCAAGCTAATAAATCCAAGATTTTGTCATTGCAGATCTGTGTCTAATAGTCTTTGGCTGCATATCATTGATAACCTCTTTTGGAAAAGTTTTCATTTTTTTTTTTTTAACTATCAAGTTTAAAAATGAGATTTCTTATAAGTCTCCCTCTTAGACTTTTTTTTTTTTTTGCAGTTTTTGGCCGGGGCAGGGTTTGAACCCGCCACCTCCAGTATATGGGGCTGGTGCCCTACTCCTTTGAGCCACAGGTGCCATACCCTCTTAGATATTTTTAAAAATTTAAAGTTTCAGGGAGGTGCCTATGGCGCCAAATACTGAAGGTGGTGAGTTCAAACCTGGCCCTGCCAAAAACTGCAAAGAGAAAAAAAAAGAAAACATTAAATAAAAATATGTTGAAGTGCTAACTCCCAGTAACTCACAACATAACATTAAAAAAATAGTATATTCATAGTAAATTTAATATACCAGGGCTAGGGGGTTCAAGCCCAGCCCCAGCCAAAACTGAAAAAAATAAATAAATAAAAATAAAATAAGAAACTATCATATTACTTTGTAAAATTGTCTTTAACCATTTTGCCCCAGTCTACATTTAAATTGATGAATCATATTATGACACTCAACAGACACCCACATTTTTTAAAAGCAGGTGGTAATTGTCAATTACTAATTGAGCACTTTCCAGTCCACTGAAGCCAAGGAGGGAATACAGTTTCCCAGTGGAAGATAAAAGTAAAGGAAGTAAATAACCAAGAGCCTCCCTCTGTGAATTCTAATGCCAACAGATGGAATCCAGCCGCAGATAAGTCAAATTTAAAACATCAGCAATAGGGGAAAAATTAGTTTTTCCTATTTGAAACTCTAAGTCAAGTAAGATTTTTTTTCAAAATTTAGTTGTCTAAATGTCCTAGAGATGGTCACTAATCTATCATGACCTTCTGCTCTCCTAAAATTATCATTCACAAAACTACAATTAAATCAGTATTTCTCCTTAATCCAATAGGTAGCTTAAATAACCATGAAGATGGAGTGTGCTGTTCCAGAGACTCCAGAAGCTGTCCAAGTTCACCTGTGATCACTGCTGAGTTGTTCCTTGACACCCCAGGGTAAGTCGAGGCATCCTTGACAGGAATCGTGTAAAGTCTTGAATTTCAACCTACTTGCAAACAAGCCACACTGTCATTGTTTCATGGGTACTGGCAGAAGGCAGGCACTACTGGGTGGGAGACAAAGGACATTATCATTCTTAATAAAGAGGCAGTAGGCACCATTCTTAATAAAGAGGCAAAATGTTGGCACCATTTCCCTTATGCCTTCTACGTCTCAGCAGGTCAACACACCTTGGCATAGTTTAATACTTGTACATGAAGAGGACTGTATTATAGAGGGAAATGCTGACTTTGGAGTATTCTAGGGAAAGCAAAAGCAAACCTGATTTTTCTTGAGGAGAGTCCTTATTTCATCCCCAAGCATTGCCAGCTGTAAACCTTATCCTAGGAATTGCAAATCTTGGCATGTGAAGCAAGAGTGTGTAGGGATGCTCAGGGGCCATTGCCTCTTGCAGCAACGCTCTGAGCTTCCCAAAATATGCTATGGTTATCTCTATTGTTGTACAGTTTGCATAATATTGCACGTTTGATATATTTCTTATTTTCCTTCCAAATAGATCCTGAAAATTGGGGGAAAAGACATTCATGTTTGTGGCCTTAGTATCTATGAACACTGACATTAAAATTAGTGTTTCTCCTGTTTCTTTGAATCACTCCAAATTTAGTAGCTTAAAACAACAATAATTTTTATCAACTCTCATAGTTTCTATGATCAGGAAATCAAAAGGGGTTGGTTTGTCTTCACAGTTCTGGGGTCTCTTGCCTGGTTGCAGTCTCATGATTGCTACAGCTGGAACTTTGGGAGCTTGGAGAAGCCGGGGCTGCCTGAAAATTTCTCTCATTCCACATAGCATCAGGGCTTTCTCATGACCAAGTGTGTGGTTTTGGCTTCCTGAATGCACTGAGACCACAGAGGGGAGGGCCAAAGATGTAAGACACGGAAATACTTTTTCTGTTAGCTAGCTTTAAAAATCATTTCTTCCATGGGTAGCAACCTACTCAGACGTGAGTGGAGAACATGGTGCCCCTCTCACCATGGCAGGAGTGTCAAGATCATATTTTAAATGAGAATATGAAATATTATCATGGTTACATTTTGAAAATACAGAATTCCACATTGCTTTATCCATTGGAATGGAAAATAGAAGAAAGGAAGGGTAGAAGAATTAAACCTAAATACATTAGAAATATAATTACAATAACAAGACAAAACTATGAAACAGAGATCTGATTGTGAAGAGATACACAATTATATTATTCATCTGTGGATTACAATTGAAAAATAGGTTTATATCAAATGAAGGAATTAATGCAGCAGTCTCCAGCCTTTTTGCTACCAAGTTTTGTGGAAGTAAATCTCTCTAGGGAAGGAAGTAGGGTGTATTGGGGGGATGTAGGTGGAGCTCAGTTGGGGATGCCAGCGATGAGGAGCAGCTGGTAGCCGTAAAGACAGATGAAGCTGTTTCCTCTGTCGCCTGCCAGTCCCCTCCTCCTGTGCAGCCACATTTTAAATTTCATGGAAGACAATTTTTTCCTGGACCAGGGGTGGGGAGAGAGGCAGCACTCAGGACCTAACAGCCCCGTGGTCCACTGGGTCCGCAGCCTAAAGATTGGAGAACATCAAACTACTGGATGAATAGAAGATTAGAAACTATTGAAATCTGTTTGAGTAGTTTAAATATAAAAATAAGTTGTGAGTTTCTTCATTCCAAAATAAATTTATATATTACAATATCATTATGATTTATTTCCATTATTAATAGCATAGTATTAGTTTGTTTTTACTTAACACTGATTGTACCAAATAGCAGTTCGAGTAAAACAAAAATAGCTATTTTATTATAAGCACTGATAAAAATAAATAAATGAATAGATGGATAATAAATAAATAGATAGGCCCACACATTCTTGAATTTCATCTGGTCAGCAGGCTTTTTTCTTACACTAGAGGGAATTGTAGTGACTCTAATTGCCTTTAATTCTGAACAAAGTGGCTTTTGGATTTTCTAATACATTTTTGAGTACTTGAAAAACATCAAGGAATTATAACTTAAAGTAGATACCATGTGCGGTAGCCTAGCTGGTCAGTGGGCTTTTTATCACTTTTCTTTTGACCTTTCCATCATTTCTTGAAGGATTTCTACTGTTGCTGGCTGATGGGCAATTTACTTACATGTAATGTGACTCTTCCTCTTGGCCCTATAATTGTAAACTTCTTTGAACGCTACCTGCACCTTCCTGAGTGGGTGTGAATGACAGGTCTGCAGATAATGGAGGTCATGACACGTGGAGACGATGGGCTCCTGCTCGGCTGTCCTTGACACAGCTTCTGCCTACTAATTGTTCTCCCTGTCTTCATTTCTGAGTGTGAGACCCTCTGTGTATGAACAAATAATCTGTTTATGCCACAATTATACATTTATTTTTCAAATACAGTATCTGCTTTTTCCTAGGCAAGTGTCTTTTAATACATTTAATTATTTTTTAGTCATCACATTATCCCTTTATCTAATCAGGGAAATCTTTTACAGAAATAATGTTTACTTAATTCTGTAAAAATATCATTTTTCTCCTTCCTCCTCAAGTCAGTTTTATAGTCCTTATATTCACAGATATTATAATAATAGGACACATTATTCTATTCAGTCATTCTTTCTTACGGTGGAATTTTGCTTTACAGTGCATCTTGGCATCACTGTGTGATTCTCAGGCAGTCTCCTTCATGTAGTATCACAACACCAAACTCGACATTCTCTGCAACATCGACTCGCTCACTGTTTCTCACTACACTGTGTGTATTCCAGCCAAACTGAAGTTCTTTATTCTTGGAAGTTGGCATTTTCTCTTTTGCGTGAAGACATTCAAGAAAGTCTTTTCCACATTTTGGAAAAAGACAAAAACTCATCTTCCTGACTCCCAGTGGTACCTGGATACAAATCTTGTATTCTAGATCTCTCTTTAACCATTATTTCCTCAGTAAAGACTGACACTAATATCCCTAGTTATAAATTAGGTTCCTATTCTGTGATCCCATAGAAATTCACACTTTCTCTCCAAGTTTCTCATCTCTCTCTTTCCCCTCATGCTCCTTCTCTGTATATGCTTGTGTGTTACACACACACACACACACACACACACTATCACATCTTTAATTGACTATCTTACACAGTAGACTATAAACTTAATGAGGACAGAAACCAAGTTTTCCTCACACCATCTGATCACCAGGACTTTACACGGTACCTGGTCCATTGTAAGTACACAGTAAACAATGAATAAATACATTCCGAACTCTGAGGTATCTCAGGAATCTGTATTCCTAGTCTTTATGAACCCTTTGAAAACATGGTCTTTTGGAAAGAAAAGAAGAAGAAAAGCTACGTAAATACAGACAAAAATTAAGAAACAAAAGAAAAGTCAGAGTCAGCCATGGAAGGGAGAGGAGGAATGAAAAACTTTAAAGGGGAGCACACAGTGGTCCGTTCCCGGAGTAAAGGAAATGGGCTACAATCTGAGTGACCGAAGAGAATGTCCAGCGCCTAATATCCAGGTCACTAACTGTCTCCTTTCCACAGTTTTATGAAATGAGTATATTTAATGTTTTATAACAAAAATATGAATATTTACTCTACTATAACCAAAGTGGAAGTTCTATTTTAATGAGAAATCTAAGCTTACTAAGATTAGCACCAAAGATATTTATATTTCTTTAATTTTAAAATGCTTTGACATATTTTAAGTTATTTGTCTTCACACAACAGTTTGAATGAGTTTCACACCATTGACCCATATCATAAAGTGTAAAAAAAGTCTCTGAAAATGTCCCCAGTCTGTGCTTGTGGAAAGCCACTCCTGGTGATCTCTGAAATGCACCCTCTTGTCATTTCCTCCTACTTTGTTTAGTTATTTACCCTGTTTCAAACAGGAATTTAAAAGAGCTTCCGCATATCTCTTCACTTGCTTCTTATCCATTCGATGTCCTCCAATGTGCTTCTAAAGTGTTCTTCTAGAATTTATCATAGCACCCAGAGTTAAATCTTTCTGTGGTTTACCATCACACTCAGCCGAAGGTTGAGGATAATTTGTTGCCTGTCTTACTTATATTCCTTTTTCCATTCTGCCACCCTCTTCTCGCTCCACTTTTGATTATTTATAGACGCTTGAAAATGACCTTCACTCTCGCTCCTCTGGGACGCCATACAGATTTTTACTGTCTAGCATGACTTTTCCCACATTCTGCACTTGGTTAAATGCCACTTATGTTCAAACACACAGTTTAAGCATCAGCTTCAGAGTCTATTGTGATCCCTTTGATGAGTTACCTCTATTTCTTTAATTTTCCAAGATATGCTTATTGTATCCTGCATTATAACACAGACATGCATTGCTTAATGAAGGGGATACATCCTGAGGTAAGCAGCTGGTTTTCTCACTGTGGAAATGTCACAGAGTAGACTTATTCAAACGTAGGTGGTATAGCCCTGTACACAGCTGGGTTATGTCATAGCCTATTGCTTCTGGGCCACAAACAAGTACAGCGTATCACTGTACTGAATATTTTAGGCAATTAGAACATGTGGCAAGTATTTTTATGTGTAAACATATCTCAACATAGAAAAGGTACAGTAAAAATATGGTATAAAAGATGAAAAATGGCACACCCACACAGGGTACTTAACATGAATGGCACTTCTATGGAAGATGTTCTGAGTGAGTCAGTGAGTGAGGGGTGAGTGGGTGTGAAGGCCCTGGGCCTCACCGTATATTACTATAGATTTTATAAACACTGTACACCTAGGCTATACTTAATTTATAAAATAATTTTCTTTCTTCAATAATAAATTAACTTTTGCTTATCATAATTTTTTCACTTTATATACATTTTAACTTTTTGAACTTGTTGATTCTTCTGTATAATAGTTTAAAACATAAACACATTTCACAGCTATCCCAAAATATTTTGTTTTCTTTCTTTTTTTAGGTTCTAAAAGTATAAATTTATTGTATGTTGGAGAGAAAGAAGGGGGGGGCGATGAATGAGAAAGACAGAAGGGAGCAGAGGGCAGGGAGTGAGAGAGGGGAGGATGGGGTCTGGCGAAGAGAGAAAAGGAGCCAGAGGAGGGCATGGCATACCAAAAAAAGAAAGGAAGAATTCCTGTCTTGTTTTTCTTTCTTTATACCCTTACTTTAGAAATTTTTTCTAATTTTAAAGCTTTTTATTACTTGATATATTTTAAGTTTTATATAAAACACATCAAACATACCCATAGTTGCCCACAGGGTCAAGCCCATCAGTATCATTGTCTTCCACCTCCATGTCCTGTTCCATGGGAAGGTCTTCAGAAGCAGTAATATTTATGTCACTGTCACCTTCTAGGACAGCAATGCCTTCATCAGGAATACTTGCTTAAAGACCTATGGTTAACAAGTTTAGTAACCAGTGGGAGTATGCTCTAAAATAACAATAAAAATATAGTAACAGAAAAAAACTAGTGACAGGTTTTTTTGATATTGTTGTCATGTGTCATGTACCACACACACATAATTATACTTCAAATGTGTTATTCAACAAACAAGTGCATGTTCTTTACACCAGGTTCACCACAAACTCATCAGTAGTATGTTGTGCTGAGATATAAAAGTAGCCATAATGTCACTATGACATAGGAATTTTTCAGCTCTCCCCTGATCTTGTGGGACCACTGCTGTAGATGCTATCCACAATTGACAGACACGTCATTAGGTAGTTCTTGATTTTACTTTTTGTTCTTATTATAATATTCCATTCCTATACTATACATATTTTCTGAGATTAGAGATATTTGTGTGTATATATGTATTCTGAGTTCTTAACTCTGGACCTGACATATCATATGCATTATAGCATATGGTTTGGATAATATGGTTTTATCTATGATCCTGTAAAGTCCAAATGAGAGATAAGCATTTGAATTTGCATAAGAAAAAAGTTGACAGGGGGGTGAATTAAAATATCTAATGAATCCAAGTAAAATCAAACAAATAGGAACATGGAATGTTATTATTTATTTTTCTCTATCCTTTTCTACTTCTCCCCTACCTTTTTCCTTTTTTTTTTTTTAATTATAGGGTAATATGAGGGCACATACACTTGGGCAATTGGGTTATATTATTTGCATTTGTAAGGTAAAGTCCAAAGTCTGGGTTCCAGTTGAGTACTTCAACCAGGGGTGTACCATATGCCCCTACATTTTACCTGACAGATGGAAACTAGTGGAGCTTCTTTCTTGAATTTACCTGTGTTTTTCTCTTGTGTGGGCTGATAGTTGTTGGTCTACTTCTAATCCTCAAACACTTTACTCAGGAGAATATTCTTCAAATTTGACCAGGTAAATACTGAAGATACAAAGTCTCCATCTTTTCTTATAGATGAATTGCA
Organism: Otolemur garnettii; assembly: GCF_000181295.1. Taxonomy (NCBI): domain Eukaryota; kingdom Metazoa; phylum Chordata; class Mammalia; order Primates; family Galagidae; genus Otolemur; species Otolemur garnettii. The sequence goes on from NW_003852578.1 coordinate 447,132, forward strand.
TTCTGTGGTATAAATATACAAAAGTTTATTAATCCATTTATGGTTTGATGAGCACTTGGGTTTCCATGTCTTTGCAACTGTAAATAGAACCGCTATTAGCAGTCAAGTGCAAATGTCCTTTGGTAAAATGATTTTTTATTCTTCTGGGTAGAAACCTATTAATAGGATTGCAGGGTTAAATAGGAGGTCCACTTTTAGTTCTTTGTGGATTCTCCATACTTCTTTTCAAAAAAGCAATCCCATCAATAGTGCATCAGTGTAATCGTCTCTCTGCACCCATTCCAGCATCTGCAGCTTTGAGACTTTGTGATGTGGTCTATTCTCAATGGGGTTAGGTGATATCTTATGTTAGGTGATATCTAACCTATCTTATTGTTAGGTGATATCTGATCACCTATCTTATTGTTAGGTGATATCTTACACTATTTTCCTTATGTACTCATGAATTGAAGGCCACTTGGTTGATTCCACATTTTGCACTTGTGATGATTTGTGATGCAATAAACATTGGAGAGCAAGTGTCTTTCTCATAAAATGACTTTAGCTCCTTTAGGTAGATACCCAGTAGTGGGCTTGTAGGATCAAACAGTAGGTCTACTATACTATATTTTAGGAATCTTCATACTGTTTTCATAGAGGTTGTACTAATTTACAGTCCCACCAACAGCATATAAACATTCCTTCTTTTTGGCATCCACACAAGCACCTATTGTTTTTTAACTATTTAATAATGGTCATTTTGAGAAGGGTAAGGTGATATCTCCTTATAGTTTCTATTTGCATTTCCCTGATGACAGGCGATGTTGAGCAGTTTTTCATATATTTGTCAGCCATTTATCTATCTTCTTTCAAAAAAACTTTATGTCATCAGCTCATTTAAACAAAAAATTTATTCTTGCTGATCTGTTTGAGTTCTTTGTAGATTAAAGATCTTAGTCCATTGTTGGATATATAGTTTTCAAATATAGTAAAACCTCTATAAGTTGACCACCTATGGGACTATATCAAACTGGTCAATACACAAAGGCGGTCAACATAAGGAACCAAGTTTACTGTACTAATACATGCATCTGATGCATGTCTGGTTTATGAAAATTAGGTCAACTGAAGGAGGTGGTCAGTTATGGCGCTTCTACTCTATTTCTTCCATTCCTCAGGTTGTCTGTTCAACCTTCTTGGCTCAAGTAATCCTCTTGCCTCAGCCTCCGAAGTAGCTGGGACTACAGACCTCCAGCGCCACACCCAGCTAATTTTTCTGTTCTTAATAGAGATGAGTCACACTGTTGTTCTGGTTGGTCTCAAACTCCTGAGCTCAAGTGATCCACCACCTGGGCCTCCTGGAGCACTAGGATTACAGGCATGAGCCATTGCTCTGACCTGATTCATATTTTTTGAATAGGGAAATGTCAGTGAAGTAAAGTTCAGAAATGGGTTGGAAGTGGGTCAGAATTGTAGCTGAACCCATTATTAGGCAATTAAAATATTATGTTTAAAGTCTATGTAAAAATTACTCCTTGCTGACACTATGTTTGTATAAAACTGATCATGTGAAAAAAGTCTGCTTTTAAGGATGGATAAAGTGAGAACATTATCACAACTAAAGAAAAAATCAAGTTGAGAGTTAAATATTTACTTCTGGATAACTGAGGAGGCCCAGAAAATTAACTTTTGGGAAAACTATAATAAAGAATAAATAAAATCAAAATTTACTCTTGAGAATCATGAGTAAAATCACAAGCTATACAAAATTAAGATCCAGGAAGATAAAGGGAAAATTTGTCCAATGCCTGAGCTTATGCTCTCTTGATGGAAATTAATAAATATATTTACAGATATAAATTGTGGATTCTGAACTCCTTCATTCTTATTCTTAAAGTGGTCAGATGTCAGCTCTGCTGGATTGAAGTGAAAGTAATGGTAGACACAAGAGTTCAATTATCTGTTCAATTTTATTAGATTATGGTTTTTATCAAATTTTAACACAGGCTTTTGCTAGTATCAAACATAAAAAGGGAAAGCTTTTCAATTTTTTTAAAAACATGACTCAGGGCAACACAAAAGTATAAGTAATGCTAGTCTTATTTAGACTTTTTTCATATAATTTTATTTACTTACATATGAAATACTTTTATAATAACCATAATGTAATTTAACAATCATGAGACTTAGGTTGTAAATGTTGGCCTGTATGTATACACATGTGTATATAATTTTTTCTGTGTTTTATAGATTAGGAATACCAGAAATATGGGCAGGGATACCCATAACCTGTGTCTCTAATTAAAATTATCATGTACTTTTCTAATGAACTTGAAAATTATGCATATATATATATATATGAAAATGGTTTTTATTTTATTTTGTTAGAAATATCTAAGATGGTGTCCTTCCTTAAACTTTAGTATAGTAAATTCCTAAATCACATCTCTTCTATTATAAAAGTGTGATTTCAAAAATAGATAGAATAAAATTATGTGTATCTTTAGGTCTAGAGGATTTAAAAAGAAGCAGAGGATATATTTAGATAGATATCATTTAATATTTAATCTAAAGAGTATTTAAAACTTAATTTAAGTCGAAGTAACAAATCTTATTAATAGAACTTCTGGAACAGAAAATCCATGATAATGTATCAACTTATGAGCTTTTACAGAAGAGATCCTTAAATGCAAATCATTCTATTTATAAACCAAATTATGTTGAGTAGATTATTGACTAATTATATATATTTTTTCTCATCCCTGAACTTAGGTAAATTCTACCTACTGAAAAGGGTTGTTGTAACAAAACAATAGTAGAAAAATACTTGCCAAATAGAAGGTGATCGATGAATTTGATGATCTTATCTTTGCATTCTGTTCCAAACAGAAGCAATGCTCATACTTTAAAGCATACTATGCCAATTTTTACCTGGTATTTTATGGAAACATTTCCATTATTTCCTTTAATTAAATCAAGTTGAACTACACTTGAACTTAATATTGTATTATCTATAAATAAAAGTATTTATTAAGCAGATTACAAGGTAAATATAATATTAAGATTCTTAAATGAATTAAGAAAATATTAAAATATTAATCATAGTTTCCTAGCTTTGGAAAGATCCTTAGGGAATAAGTATCTAATTACTTTATGTTATAGATTAAGAAACAATTAGTTTCCTATATCACTCTTATGTATTTATTCATTTTGTATTACAGGAAATATATCGTTTTAGCTCTCTGAGATAAAAAGGAAAAAAGTTAACTTGGAAGACTGTAATGAAGCTCCAAAAGTGGCACAGTATTTGAATGTGCTTGAAAAAATTTAAGCCTTAAAATAAATATGTTATTATCAGGCCGTGCCTGTGGCTCAAAGGAGTAGGGCTCCGGCCTCATATACTAGAGGTGGTGGGCTCAAACCCAGCCCCGGCCAAAAACTACAAAAAAAAAAGAATATGTTATTATCAATATATAATAGGTATCCATAGTAGGTAAATTCTCCACTTAGTGTAGTAGGCTAAGCCACTTAGTAAGACTTGAAAGAAGCATTACCGTCTTCACCAGTGCTCTCTACGCCTCCTATGTGAATAGATGAAAGGCCTATACATTCATCCTATACAATTGGCACCTGTATGTTGGCCCATCATGGGAAAAGCCCTATGATGACAGTATAAGAAAAAGGAAGCAATCTCCTACTCAAACCTCTAAAAAAGCCTGCATCTTTTGAGTTTCAGAAAGAATCAGACTGAAAAAAACAAACAAACAAACAAACAAAAAAAACTCGTTTAAATTCCTTCTCACTGTAGATGTCTCAGCACACATGTTACTTCCTTCAGAAATCTTCCCTGATGCACTTTCTCACCCCTTAGTCTCAACTAAATTCTTTTCATATGTTTTCTATTGATTATAAAAGTTATTAAATTTTTTAACTAGCCTATTTCATGCATTTCTTTCTCCCTGCTTGTTAAATTTAACAAAATAATGATTATCTTTTATCTTTTTATTCCTCTGATCTGTTACATTTCCTTTTATTGTTTCTGGCATAGAGGGCTCCACTTTTTCTTCATTCTTTCTTTATGTGTGTGTGTGTATAGATTAATGAACTAGTTTTCTTTACTTTTTCATTTTCAAAATAAATTTAAGCTCCATTACTTTGAATAATTCTATAAAATATTCGCTTATCAGGCAATTGGGAAAGTGCAATGTGCATCGTAGTGAGGATGGGTACATAGAAAACAACACCACATTTTGCTTTTTATGAAAAAATTAAGTTTAACCAAAATTGCAAAGCTTGATTAATCCTGGCTTTTAGGATCATGGATTAAAAATCCATGGATCAAAGAATCATGGATTTTTTGTTAGCAAATTCCAAGTTAATAATCATAATATTGATTATGATAAGGATAATGAGTTAACTAAGGAATATATCTAAAGAGGCAAGAGGATAGGAATTACGTAGCTTTAGAGAGTAATTAAATCATTGTCTAAAAATGTACAAGCAGGAAAATATAAAGAAAAGTGTATTCTTTCTTCTAGATTATTATAGCTGTCTTTTTCCTGACTCTGAATTATAGTAGAACCTCTGTAAGTTGGCCACCAAAAGGACTGTAACAAACTGGTCACTATACCGAGGTGGTCAGCATAAGGAACTAGGCCTATTGTCCTGATAATGTGCATGAGGTGCATGTCCGGTCTGTGAAAATTAGGTCAACATAAGAAGGGGTCAATGTAGGGAGATTGCCAACCATGGAGGTTACACTGTATTTAAAAGCCTCTTCATCTTTTCTGCTAAAGTTAACTTTTCAAAACATAGGCCACATAATATTCCTTCTCAGAAACCTTTTATAACTCACCATTGATTACAGAATAAAGTCCTTTAAAAACTTTCTATAGCCTGCCGGTTTTAATTTATCACATCTTTTACCCAAATATTAAAAATTGTCCTTTCTCTGTATTTTGCTAACAATGGAGTTCAATCACATTTTAGAGCAAACAATTCATTTGTCCTGCTTTATTTTCAAGAAGTGTGTTTACATATGAAGAATACATATATATCTAAATATTTTTAACATAAATTATTTTTTAATATCCAAACCTCTTCTTTTTTAAAAAAAATCAACTTTTGATAAAAAGGAGTCATCTCCGGAATCTGGGATATATCAAATGTATTGTTCTGTTACAAATTAATCAACCCCCAATGCAGAAAATAATTAAAAAATTTAACATTAATACTCCTATTAGTTTAAAAGTTTATTTTAGGATGTTTTTCACTTATTTGTGATATAGTCATGTATGTTTCAAATGCTAAAATTAAAAAAACAGTTTCAGTATTTCAAATCTTTGACTATCTTTTATAAAGAAAAAACTTTATTTGCCAGTGAGATATATTTTAAAATAAAGTGTGTACATCTCTGTAGGTTGGAAATATCTTATTTAATATGTAAAGAGAAATGTTCCAGAATCTGATGTTATTTGCATTTGGTTTCCGCTAACGACCTCATTTTTCACTCCTGCAGGTAAACCCTAAAATAGTCCTGTCACTGTGATTCATTGATAGAGACTTACCTAATCACATGCTTGTATTAATAATTTTTGTTACACTTTATACTTTTGTGGTTTTAAGAGGTCAACATTTATCATCTTGTATCTTGTTGGGCAGCACTTCTCTGTGAAAAGCTAAAAACTGAATTGATTTCTCAACTTTATTGAGACATGAGCACACTGGTGAGATGTCATTGGTCACGCCTGCCTCTTATTTGCCTTTACCTCTCAGTGTTTTCTCCTGTGTAGAAGACATTTGTGCTGTAGACCTTTTGTGTGGCAGTAGGGCAGTAGCCAGTTTACTGTGGCATGGATATTGACATTTGGAATTCACATAGAGTAAAATGGCTGAAGTTTGAAGCTGTTGGGAAACCATTATATAAGAAAAGTGGTTGAAGGCACTAAAGAATTTTGACCTGAGAAGAGAATAATTAAAGTGTCACAAAACGTTTTTAAATATTTGACAAGGGGGAATTTGTAACAGGAGTCATTTCTTTAGGGCTCACCACTGCTGTGCTTCAGAGAAACATAATATTCCCTCAAAGATAAGAGGTTTTTTAAACTTAAATGTGCATATGAGCCACCTTGTGTCTTGTAAAAATGAAGATTCTGCTTTTGTGGATGTTGGGTGGGAGGGGAGATTCTGAATTTTTAACAAACTCAGGTATGCCAATATTGCTGCTCTAGAGATAACATTTAGTGACTGCCAAAGAACTACTGCCTTTGTTTACTTGACGGTGAGCAAGGGCTGAAGAGGAGTCAGTCGGGTGTGGACACAGGTCTTAAAGATCAGCACTCCCTGTTGGTGCCTGCCACAAGGAAAGTTCTATTGAGGAAGTCAGCTTGGGAGTTTCCAGGAAGTCTGAGGCCTAGATAAACTCACATTCCAAAGAAATCAGTGGCTTATTTGCTTCTGATTGGTGAGACTGAGGAGTGATTAGAATCAGAAATTATGAAGAGTATTTTGGGGGTTAGTCAAAACTTGTAGCATATCTTTGAATGGCAATGCTTTAAAGAAGCTAAATATCAAGGCACATGCGTAGGGCTCAAAACAGCCAGTCAAACCAAAGGAAATATAAACATAATCCTGGAAAGAAAGCCAGATGGCATCAGTATTAAGAGGAAAAAACGTGATTAAAAAGCTGCTCAGAGACAAATTGCACCTGATGACTAACAAATGGCAAGATTTAAATTTTGATGCAATTAACAAAATTAATTGATTGTCCCCCCCATACACACACTTGCATACCACTTTTTGGTTATTAAATGAATTATATTACTACTTGCCTTCCTATTAGAATATATTTCTTAAACCAAGTTATGGAAATAGCAGGATTAGGAACAACAGAAAATACAAAAATGTCAATTTCAGATCACTGTAATTCTTTTCTTAAGCATAATGAGTGTCCCTAAATAAGAAACAAAAAAACCACAGTAGCAGGTCTCATATTCTAGTGTATCTTGCAATTTGTGAAAACATTAGAACCACTGTGTCTTTCATAGAGGTTAAGGATTTTCTGATTCAGTCAAATTATTCATAGCTAAATTTCAAAATTCTCTTCCCTAATGTACAATTAGGGAATTGATTAGGGTGCTAAGACTTTAAATAGAAGTTATGTATTGCGTGGGTCCTTATCATTTTTTGGCTCCTTACTGCACAATGCTGCTGTAGGTTCACATATAGACATTTCTAAATTAAACATGTCATCCTCAGATTGGGAAATTTCTAATAGTTTTCTTGCTGACACTCACAAATTCCCTCATATATGTAATTGTTTTGTATGTATTAACATCTACCCTTCTAAAGCTATCCCTCTGATTATTTTATCTAAATATCCATTATAGGCATGTGTACTATTATTTCTTTACAATCACTTGCCTCTTCAGTTAAACTATTTATTCATCATTCTATGAACCGATTTGGGCTTTTCTACTTCCTTACTTTACTTATTAATTAATTTTATGACTATTTTAAATACCAATTACCTTTATCCTGAAAACATTTTTTTCCTGGTTCTAAATATCTGGTTATTTATCTGATTATTTAATGTCCTCTAATTGTTGTGGGCTGAATTTTCTTCCAAATTCATAAGTTCAAGTCCTAATAGAATCCCAGAATGTGACTGTATCTGAAAACAGGATCTTCAAAGTAGTAATTAAGTTAAAAAGAGGACATATAGGGGGCTGTGTTTTAATATGACCGGTGTTCATATGAGAAGAGGAAATTAGTGCACAGATAACACAGATCAGCCGGCAACTGTGTGGTGACGCTCTGAGAAAACTGCCACCTCTAAGACCAGGAGAAAAGCCTTCAGAGGAAACCAAACCTGCACAAACCTCATCTTAACTGACAGCCTGAAGAAGCATGAGAAAAAACCTTATATTTTTTAAGGCACCCAGTCTGTGTCTGTGGTATTTAATGTTTTGGCAGCCTTAGCAAACAAACTACCCATCACTGCAAGAAGTATCTTGAGAAAGACCTAATTTTCATGAGCCTCTGGTTTTCTCTGCTCCTCTACAGTAGTAGCACCTTAGCTAATGATCATACCTGGAGATTTTTAAGGGTGCAAATGTGGTATAGAATATATTCTATTGTATTGTAAATCCTGATCGTATGTTTAACATTGCTGTACATATTGGGCTAGACCTGGTTGAATATCTCAGAGGATATGGCAAATGTACAGACCAATTTCCCAGGGGTTATTATAAACCTATCACATGTAATTATAGAAATAATATAGTAATAAAAACAATGTTTTAGTATAGTTCTCAAAATATTTTACTATCTTATATGCCTTATTATGTATCTATGTATAGATAGATTTTATATATGCACAGATAGATGTGAAAATAGAGTTGATTCTATGTGTGTACACACAGATACACACTGTATACAAACAGGCATATCAGGACTGTTGGGAAAGTTTCCAGCCATGCCTGTGTCTTTTTCATAGTGCATGACTGAATACTTCCTGGGCAGCCCTTGTATATTATGTTCAAATTCTGCCTTTGGAGTCATTTTTTTTAGACATCATTATTGGTTCACATTTGTATATCATTAAATGATCTGAAAACCCTATAATGTGTCAGATGGATCACTCAAAATTTCAACAGAAATGTTTAACAGATTGTTCAGAATGCTCCATAAATGGCTGTTGAACTACATCTTTTATATACGTGAGGTCAAGAATGGAAAACTAAACCCGTTATCTCTTCTTTTGAGTTAGAGTTTTGCAAGCCCCCTGCACACTATTATTACCTGGAAGAACATGTTAAACATAGCTCTGAGGCTACATGTCCAGAGAGTTTGATTCAATTGTTCTGGGTGTATCATGAACATCGGTATTTTCTTTTAATATCCTAAGTGAGTCTGTAGTCAGCCAAGGTAAAAACTTCTTCTGTATAAATGGGTTTTTAGTTCTATATAACCTTTAGGAGCTCAGTTAAAAAGCAACTTATAACATTACTGCATCATTTTATTTACCTTAAAGATCATTTTGCTTCTTCATTTCTCAGTTGAAAAAAATATATTTTGCAAAGAAATTATGTAGCAGATTTGAGGACTGTTGAAGGATACACAATGATTTTGTTTAACTACTTACTTAGTGATCGTGTCTGCCAATTTTATGTGCAGAGGCCTGAAGAGTTTAGGGAGACGTTAGGACAAGACAAATGGCATTACTTAGTCTCTGCAGGAACAGTACAATTTCTCAGGTGATGGTAGATTTGTCTAGGCTGAATCATATTTGAAATAATTAAAACACAACAATTTGTAAAACGGAATATTTTTAATTCTGTGAAATGAAAAAAAGCTAGTCTTGGTACTGAAAGTTGGCCTATTCTGAGGTAAAGCACAGGTTGAATGAAACATATACAATTTTGTGTATAACCTAAAATCAGATGGTTATTGAAAGGCTATGCTATTTTTAGTTATCATAGAAACCCTACCATATACTTATTCAGGACAGGATTTATGGCCTTCTTTCATACTTTATCTACATACATGGTGAATAAATGACAGTATTGTTGTGCCAACAGTCAATCTAAATACTGAATGACTGAAAGCTCCCACAGAAGAGGTTACTGTGACTTTTCCTTCTCCTGACTTGATTGGTTGTTAGTTCCCAGAGCTGTGTAAAAAGGCAAATCTTGTCTATAACAATAAATTT
>NW_003852578.1:457114-478644 GCF_000181295.1 Otolemur garnettii
AAGCACAATATTCTACATTAGAGTTAAATGATGATTTAAGTTAAATATTCTACATTTCAGTTAAATGATAAATATCCAGGTTAAAGTATTTTTATACCTGGATAACTCAATTTGGGAAATCTAAAAAGTATTAACATACAAATGAGAATATTCAACTATAGTGAGCAGCATTCCTAGTTGCTAAAATCTGTTGTAAAATTATTTATACAGGTTTTTAGATTTGCAAAATATAGATTCCCATGTAGATCCAATATGTCTGGTGCTGTTAGCTTTCTTATGTTTCTTTCTGATAGGTTTGATTTTCACAGGAAATACGTATTTTCCTTAGAAGAAAAAAGACATTAAAAGTAATATTTTTGTGTCTTTATTTTAGTTATAAACTTCCAACTAAGGAATTATATTTATTTCTTCCTTAAGTGATGACTTGATATAATTTAGATATCCCTCAGAAGAAATGTCCTCCAAAGACTAATTTGACCTACAAATTACTGACCTGAGATTATAAGCAGTGTCACATTTGGGTTTATTTTAAAGAAATGGTTTCCATTTAATTGATCCACCACATAAGATGAGATGCTTCAGCAAGGTGCCTAGCAGTGTACAAGCTAGAATAAAATCTGCCATATGTTTGAAGGTACATTTGGAAATTGTAAAAAATGTTTCCTTTGTTTTCAGCCACTCTATGAAAACGGAATGAGTGCATATGGATTCAGGTCACATTATCATATTCATGCATTCAATATAAACACTGAATTATCTTCCAAATATGACATTTCTAGGTGTGGTTACCAAATGACCAAAGTCAACTTCTTTACATAAGAGAGCCAAACAAAAGACAATGGTTTGGATAAATCACATCCCAAAGTTGTAGGAAGCAAATAATGTGCTATTTAGCTTATGAATTTAAACGGTGTGCACTGGATACTTAAAAGTTTTGTATTCGTGAAAATTTGCTTTTCATAAAAAGTGCAGCTTTGATATTAATTTAATCAGAACAAATTTGTATTTAAAAGGAAGAGATAGACTGCAATTATAAACCTCTGTGATGCACTTAGCCCAATTCATGTGCTGATGCTTGGGGTTACAGCCACATTATTAAAATATAGGGTCTGGCTCTTGAATTTTCCAAAGCAATAAAGGAGATCTCTGAAGGACAACAAAGGAAGGGGAAAGAAGCGAGTTCCTTGCTTCTGAAATGAATGCAAATAGCATCTCCATTCATTTCATTCACAGCAATCTGTCACCTTTTAGTTTCTCTCTCCAGATAGAAATAGGAGATAATACTGGAAATAGTAGTGCATAAGTGGACAGGGCCCGACCATTAAAATGTTTACCATTTCCAGAATGATGCCTGCAGATGTTACAAAATTGAAACTGGATAGGTGTTAGAATTGCTGCCGGTTTCTATTCATTTGAATGGCAGCAACCCAGAACTCTGTTTTACGGTTTCTTGTGGAGGGGCAATCCATTATCTTTTTTTTCCCTCCCTGGGATCAAATAGTATTTCTGTGAGGATTACATCCCTGTAGTATGCGGCTGTGGAACCAATGCTATGAGGTTTGAATGTCAAGCTTATTTCTAAATGCAACTCCTTTACAATTGCAGAGTTGACTTAGAAATTGAAATCCCAGTAATGTAATTGATTTTTAAAAGTTTTGAATAGAAAACTCTTCTTTCAAAATAAGCATTAAAAAGACTCATAAGAAATAAAAAATAGCAGAAAAAAGTATGTTCCTTTTTTTTTTAATCATTTGGAATACTTGAAAGATTGAATAGAGTCCAAATAACGATATTTACGTACTAGTTTTGTGCAAGTAATTTTGTCAGCAGTTTTTTTTGTAAATGAAGAAAATGAAGCATAGAAAGGTTAAGTATGTTTTTTCCAAAATTCTCACACTTAGCCTGCAGTTATAAAACTTAGTGATTTCTAGAGACAATAGTCTATCTGGCTTTGAATGTTGCGCTTAAAATAAAACCTATATAAAAGTCATATTTGTTTTAGAAGGAAGTAATTTTTCTTCTATAATAAAAGACAACCGAATTTCATAGGAAAAACACTGCAGAATATTATTCTCAGACATGTTTAAAGTTATTATAGAGCTTTATGTCCAGGAAACAATTCTTATTAATTTTCATTGCAGAGTAAGATCATATTGTATATAAATGGCTTCCCTGCTTCTCCCCAACATCTTTTTACTGTAGCATTATGAAAAAAAAAAGACATTTTCTGGTTTCAACTTTCCTTTTCTTCTTTCCAAACTCTGTTTGAATCAGATGTTTATTCCTACATATGTAAATATTCTCCACAAAGTTATCAAAAAGCTTCGAACTTTGTCCTCTTAGGACTGTTCTCAGTGCTCAACTCCCTACACGTTGCAGTATTTGATGTAGCAGATCACTCGTTTTTCTAGAAACAAATTCTTCATTTGGCTTTAAGGATATCAGAATCTCCTGGTAGTTTTTCGTCTTACCATAGTAACTACTGTTTCTCATTCCTCTGTGCTAGTTTCACTTTAGTATAGTTCTTCACCCTCTGAATAGTTAGGTAATCCAAGAACTATTTTTATTCACATTACAGCCTTAGCAATCCTCTTTCATAACTAAATACCATTCATACCTTCATGTGACCACCAACTTTAGGTTATCTAAAACCTGCACATCGCCTGTCAGATTTCTTAAGTAACTTAATTGCTTGACAATCCTGTTTGTCATCCTAAATAAGTAACTCAAATTTAATATGGTAAAAACCAACCAAAATTTTAATTTTTCCCTTTTGCCAGAAATCTTGATGCTGGTTTCTCTAACACAGACCATGATTAAAAAAAAAAAAAAAATTACAGAATACTACTTCCAAGTATATTTTATTTTTTATTTTATTTTCTATTTTTTTTCTTTTTTATTTCAAATTAATATGAGGGTACAAATGTTTACGTTACGTTGTTGTTTTCAATTCTAAGGTAAAGTTCAAGTTGTAGTTGAGCCATTCACCCAGGGGACGTGCTGAACACCCTCACCTTGTGCACATCAGGTGAGATCCCCGCACTTGCCTTCTTTGTGTGGAGGCCCACAGCCATGGGGTAGCAAAGAGCCAAGGCTATGACAGTGGCTGGAATCTCTGATGGCTGTTATAGTGGAAGGTCCAGGTATATTTTAAAACACTATAAAATATTGTATCAGAAAAGTGTTAACTACTATTTGCAAAGAAAAATCAGATTGTATATAAATCATCAAATCATAGTATTTTATGCGTGTCTATAAATTTCTATAATTGCCATTACCCTATACATATTGAACAAAATGGTTCTAGTGCTATTATCCTGATACTAGGCAAATATAGTCAGGCAAATCTCCTAGCCTTCTATCCAAGGAAATTACCGTTCTTAAATTCCCTTATGAATAGCATGGAACATATAAAACTGCTTTTAAGTATTAACAGTCTCAGAGGTTAATGAATACATATATTTCTTCCAGATTTTAAAGGAGAATCAGAAATTACTAGTATCATTTAAAATAACAAACTGCATTTCTTAACCTCTTCATGTCAGGTAGAAGCTTAACAATAAGTAGGTCTAGCTATGTTTAATCAGGATTTCTGATGGCAAAGTGATGATGGCAAGTCTAAAATAGTTTCTCAAGAAAAATGCTATTAAAAAAAAACGGAGAGAGAGAGAGAGAAAACCAACATCAAATGGAAATGAAAGAAGTGACGAACTTGGAAAAGTTAAGAGTTAAAAATAACAGAAGTATTCAATGGATCTTAGTTTGAATAAGATGACACACCAAAACTTTTAGGATGTAAGTTCACTGAGCATAGAGCCGCCATGTGTTTTGTCCTCTTCTGCGTCTATAGGTCTAAAAAAGAAGCCGACAGACATTCAAGCTTTTCCAATTGAATGAGATATTGCTGTGACCTATTCCAACCCTGAACGTGCATTTGCACATTCATTCCAGATTCATTTAGAGGAGCTGAATCAGGAACCACGATCCCAAACTGATTTAAGAGCCTATTATATAAAAGGAGAAAAGATTTTGTGTAAGTCAGCTTGTCTCTCTTTTTCTTTCTTCCTCTTTTTTCTTTCCTTTCCTTCTTTCTCTCTCTCTCTTTCTTTCTTCTTCTGTCTCTCTCTTTCATGTTGATCGATCTGCAAAGTGTAAAATATGGTGAACATGATTTCATGTGGAGTTTGTAAGTTATTTCAAAGACATAGCAGCTTGAGAATAAAAATTGTTTTTTTTTTTCTCTTTCTCAAGTCTGATGTTCAGCTGTTTAGTGGATATAACATGAGTTTCTTTTGAGTTGCCTTCCTTCATATAATCTTGAATCTTAAAAAGTATGTCAAGAATATTGGAGATTCTAATTTTAAATTGTCTTCAAACATCATACACAAATTGAATTTACACACTTTTTTGACTAATAGGCAGTATTTGCCCACGTGTATTTTTTTCTTAGTAACTACTTGAATAGACCTAGTCAGCTAATCAGATTCTTATGAGCATTTTATCCTCAACCAAAAATAATAAAACAATTGCAACTCACACTGCTTGCCTCCAGATTGCTACCATTGAACAGTATGAGGTGATTTTCCCACCATCTGATGTTTTAAGCATCCATGGATAATTGCTCCATATTCTTATATTTAAATGATCTTTAGAAGATAACACTTTCTAAATCTTCTTCCCAGAATGTTATGCAAGTAGCATTTTTACATAATCTGCATAAGAATATGGAGCTTCACTAAAAGTTACTGGATTCAAATATGATTTGAAATGTGTTAATAAAAATGTAAGCTGAATTTGATAATAATCCATATATTTCATCATATTATCTTATTGACTTGGCATTTATTACTTTGTTTCTAAAATTCTGTTTTCCCTGAGGCTAAGCAAAGTCCCTACTTGAGGATACAATGGCTTGAAATGTTTACCAAAAGTCGCACTAATGTCTTATAAGAAATGTCGAAAATATTTTTGCATAGTTGATAATGACATTATTTTGAAAGACGGTAGACATTTTCTCCTCATTCATTTAATTCTTTGATTTAACCATGAACCACTGGAAATATGCAATACTCAGTATGAGGTTTATTATCTGAAAACAATATGAAGTATACAATAGTATACCTTCTGTAGAAAAAAATGTACAGGCTTCCAATATTTTCATAAATGTTTTGTTTACTGTATTTTGACACTTCCATTTTCTTATCCTTACTTAATTGAAAGCTCTAAATTTAAGCCTATGTTGATCTTAAGGCATAATTGGTGATACATCAAAACAAAGTAAAACTAATGTCTCACCCTTCCAAATAAACCCATGTTATGCCCCCATCATCAGCACTATGAGTTACCTCTCCTGAAGTAACTGACATTGCATACCCTTCAATCTAGTCACTTTCATCTTCTAACTTACTTTGAAAATTCCAAATGATTTTTTCCAAATTATTTTGTTACATTTGCTAGACAGGCAACACAATAAAGAAAAAAATGAATAGCACATGTACTTACTTGAAAAATTCATTGAGCACTTACAGGACCTGAGGCTATAAGAACAAACAAAACAGGCAAAATCCATAGTCTCAAGAAGCAACATGGGCTGATTAATAATAACCATTGACCAGTAAGGTCGATTAAAGATAAATTACATTGAAGAAAATAAGCAGAGTAAAAACAGAGTGACTAGAAGTGTTGTCTTGGGCAAGGTAACCTGGAAAGGGTGCTTTGTAGAGAGAACGCATCTTTTGATGAGACACCTGACAGCAGTTTAAGAGCTGGCCAAGAGTTTTTCTTAATCTGTGAGCAGCTTTTCATCATCTTAATCAATTTGCACTTTTTATAAATTACTCCTTCAATATTAAGTTTTTATCTTCTTTATGTACATGGGAGAAGAACATTTCCCTCATAATGTTTCCACTTGAAACACCAAATGGAAAACACTGAGATAGAATTATGCTTGGGTGTTTAAGAAAGCAGGAACACCAAGGTGGCTGAAGGAAAAATATCAGTGGAAGATGGTAGAAAATGCAACAGTCATACCATACTTTGTGGCTCCAGGATCAGAATACTATTAATAGCTTAGAAGGATTTTCTGAAGTCAATGGATAAATATCAACCCTTACATTCATTAATTTTTTGCTCCACAAACATATCTGGTTCATTGTTTCAATACACTTTTCTAGCTGTATACCCCTATATATCAAAATACCAAAGTAGTATTTTTAAATCCAATACTCTCTGTGCATAAAACGGAGAACGGGGTGATGATAATATGATGATGATGATGATTTACTGAAAATGTCATAAACAAGATAATGAAAGTAAGATGAAATTGATATTGAAGGGGTAATTTATTAAAAGTAAAAATTTACTAAGGTGATGAAAAGCTACAGAGAGAAAAGAAGCTGACAAACTGGATATCAAAGTGATTTTCGGGGATGCAATACATATAGACTATCAGTAGTTATAAAAAAAGATGAGTTGAAGTTTGTCTATTTAATATTCTGTATGCTATCCGAATACCACTATTTTGTTTTCATGTTATTTGTATAGAGTAGAAAGAGCATGGCCATAAAAATAAATAAATATTTACAAATATAAATATTATTTGCATTTGTCTGTATGCAAACAACAGGTTATTTATGATTGTTTAAAAATTTCTTTTAGTCTATAGTTATGGTACAACACTAGAGTGAATATTTGACTTTATAAAACTACTCTATGGAAAATATTTTCTAGAGATAATAGAGAACGAAGTCTGTGATACATTCAAAATAATATTGTCAGATGGAAGACATCTGGAGTATATTATCAAGCTCTATATTACACATCTCTCTTAAAATTAGAAGGTAATTAGGCAGGAGAGATAAAGAAGTAAAAGCATGTTTATTGACATAAAGTTACCAAGAATATGAATAAACTTATAAGAACAATCTGCTCTGAAGAAAAGGTGTTACCTTGAAATAACAAACTATAAGAAAGAGATTGTGAATTTAAATGGACTTTTCTTAAATAATGTTGGTAATTTTGATGCAAATGCTAACGTGTTTTTTTATATAATTCTCTAAATTGTTTTACATAGCATTTTTTTTTAATGCCAGTTAGCAATTTTTGTGTCCAGGAATAAAAGAGCCTACAGAAGAAAAATTACCATGCTTTGTTTTCTCATAAGCCATTTATATTTCTCATTTTCCTAATGAGATTAACAGAATCATTTACCGTGTTGAACATTACTTCAAGCACTTCATTACTGCAGTTCTTGGAGCTAACGTTATTTTAAAATAAAAATGCTGCCTTTATCATTCTAAGAATAATGATTTATTTGTTAAGGGTCTAGCATGTATTTTTCAGAGATCTAAATACATTGCATACTAATTTGGCAATTGATGGGAAAAACTGTTAATATAAGCATAAATTAAATTTATATAATCTGTAGGTTAATAAAATTATAGTTATATCTCTATATCTGAATAAATTTTTATGTTTTTAAATAATTTAAAACCATCATTTCAATGGAAGTGTTCTATACCCTCAATGGCTATGCTAAATTATGTTGAATGTAAACAAATATGTTGCTTAAGAATGAGACAGAATAGAAGGTCACCGCTAAATTATCTTGGTTGAGTAAGGCAAAAAACAAGTAAACAAGCAAAGTATTCAAAAATGTTCAATAAATAGAGTTTTGATATCAGAACTTGTTTTATACTCTAAGTTTGGGTCTATATGTTTTACAACACAAAATAGTCTTGCTTCAAGGGTTAGGACAGGTCACGAGATAACGCAAGGGTTGAGGATGCCTTTTAATAAAAAATATAAAAAAAATAAGTAACACAGATATGAACAAAGGAGAACAGAAATTTATAACGTTTCCTCGAACTTCATAACATCTTAACGTTTCTGTTTTATAACTTATGTTCCCCCAAATCAGTTACCAATAAAATTATTGAAATTAAAACAACTCGTGCATTTCTCTATGGAGAGAAAAGGAAGCCTCTATATGGAGAAGGATTTACAACACATACATGTAACATTCATGGTGGCTGATGGTACAAAAAAAAGGAAAGCAGTTTAAATCCTGTACTATGCAGCACAACTTAAAAAATATAAATATGTATTATAAATGTGATATATAGTATATTATAAAATAAAAATACATAAATGTGAAAATATAAATACAAGAACTACTTCTGAGGTTTCCAATATGTCAGGAATTAATAAATCTTTCAAAGAAGAAGAATAGAAACAGAAAGAAGAAACTGGACCCAAGTGATTATACCATATAAAAAACATTTCTAATGAAAACAAAATAGCAACTCCCTTCCAAAACAAGCCAAACCTTGGACTCAATCAAACTTACTTGGTGAGCAAAAGCCATCCGAGTTTCGTGTGACAGGGATGGCAGTCCCATATGTTATTAGAAATGATGGGGCTTAGTCTTTGATGACTTAATATCTCATTACAAAGACTACAGAATGTAAACAAACAATGAAAGAAAGATAATTTGAAAGAACCACATTTAATGTAGAAATGAATTCTACTAAACAAGTCTTGGGTCAAAGGGAAAAAGCAAACTTAAATATCAGAACAATCAGAATAATCAAATTTAAAACTGTTCTCAGAGGATAACATATAACATTTAAATAATTTTGTCATTAAAAATGAAAGAATGAAAATGAATCCACCAAATCTGAGTCCAAAGAAGTGGAACTATAATAACAATGTTAATTGGAAGAAAACAGGAAGGACAAAGTGAAAATAAATCAAAAATTAATCTCAGAGAACAAAAAAATAGCAAAATTTTTTATCAAAATTCTGTTTTTTAAAATTAAACCAATACTTAATTTGATAAAGTAAAACAGAGTATGTGAGAAACAACAGAGAGCCAGAACAGAAGAAAACAGAGAGAAAAAGAAAGAGAGAGAGGAAGAGACAGGCAGAAGGAGAGAGAGAGGTACTGGCCAAGAAAAAAAATGACCACTTAAATAGAGAAACTTATAAACAATTCTAAGGCATTATTCTACAGTCCTCTCTAAATAGATTTAAAAACTAATAAGAAATACTTTGCTAGTGATATAATGTAAATCATCATTAATCCCACAGAAATCTTCTAGTTGTAGAAACAGAGTTGTAAAGAAATTACTCTACAAGAAAGGACAGGACAAGATACTTTCATAGGGGAATTTTTATAAACTTCTAAAGCCCAGAAATACCAAGTTCCATAAAATATTCCAGAGCTTTCAAAATAAAGAAAACGGGAGGCGCCTGTGGCTCAGTGAGTAAGGCGCCGGCCCCATATACCAAGGGTGGCGAGTTCAAACCCAGCCCCGGCCAAACTGCAACAAAAAATAGCTGGGCATTGTGGTGGGCGCCTGTAGTCCCAGCTACTTGGGAGGCTGAGGCAGAAGAATCGTCTAAGCCCAGGAGTTGGAGGTTGCTGGAGCGACTCCGCTGCACTCTACCGAGGGCGAAAAAGTGAGACTCTGTCTCTACAAAAAAACAAAAACAAAACAAACAAAAAAAACCACTCAAAATAAAGAAAACCTATTAATTCTTTTTGTACTATTAGTACCTAACCCTCATAAGAACCCCAAATAAGGAAGATCATTATCACTCTAATATAAAAGTATTAAATACAAGATTAACAAACTTAATCCAAAGCTAAATAAAGTAAGAAAGTAAGTATTAAGAAAGTAGTACCCACAACCACGCTAACATTTATTTCATAAATCGTAAAACTGTTTTAATATTAGAAAAACTAATTGATTACCAGGTTATTAAATATAATCATGTCACTATTTCTACATATGCTGAAAAGACTTCCAGAATAAATTAACATACAATTCTGATTTTTAAAAAAACTCAAAATTGATTAATCTTTTCTTGACAACGTGTGTGTGTGTATATCTACAATATTTATCTACCATCTGTCTATCTAGCTATCAAGACAGTATAATAGTTAATAGAAGAACACTGAAGGCACCTCCATTAAATTGAGGAACAAGGCAAGCATGCCCATTATTTCCCTTACTATTTCACACTGTTTATTATACTGGAGCTATTAAGTCAGTACAATAAGAAAAGATATAGCAATTTCATGTGATCTATCTCAATTTGAAGATGAAATTATAGTAGAGATGAAAAACTTTAAAAAATAAATCATAAAATTATTTTAAGCCCTAAAATATTTCAATAAGTTACAAAAGTAAAAAATAAACATTGGAAGTCAAATGGCCTTTGTAAACAGAAAGAATAACTAACCAGAATATAGAGAACATCACTTACAATGGCAACAAAGGCTAAGTATTTGGGAACACATTTAATAATAAATTTAAAAAGCATATATGAAGAAACATTATTTTCAAAAAAAACCTTGGAAGACATGCAAGTACACTGGAATCAATGGAAAAGTATTCATATTCTTGGTTAGGTAAAATCACATTCATAATGACCTCAGTCTCTTCTGTGTTCACTTATAATCTTAAAACAATACGACAATTCCAAAACTCTTTATTTTTGGAGCATTACACAGTTTAATGCCAAATCTGGAAATATAAACATGAAAATTACCAGAAAAATTTAGACGCAAAAATCTATTAAACATACAATAAAGCCTCTTCAATAGATAAACAGATAAATAGATGATGAAAATATAATAGTGAATTGAGGAACAGACCCAAATATATGTGGAAATAGAAATATGCTGTATGATAAAGGTGACATATTAAGTCATCATTGCAAAGATGTGCTTTTTAATGGATGGTACTAAGACTTTAGATGTTTGAAAAAAATAGGAAAGCAAATTCTTATGCCAACTACATAAAGGAAAACATTCCAAATGGATCAGAGATCTAAATGTTAAAAAATAAATCAAATTATGAAAGTACTAGAAGATAAGATGTATGAATTCTTTAACCTCAGTATACAATCGAAAGGCACCAACAGTTAAGATTTATTCAGGGGGTTGTGTAAGGGAGAACATTTAATAATGAGGAATAACTCAAGAAATGCAAAGGGGTTATGGAATTTTAGAGGCAAGGAAACGAGAGAGTCACTCAGGAGTCTTATGCGGGTGAGGAGGAAAAACAGAGATGGATGTTAATTTTATCTTAGTCATTAGTGAAAGACGGAGGTGGCTCTTACCTTTGAATATGTGAGAACAGGGCAATCCCTTGTGGTTATCAGGGTCTGGGAAAACAAATGGGCATGGAGATCTCTTTTCTAGTTGCACAAGGCTCACTTAATTTTAATTTTGTCATGACTTTAAGAATACAGTAGTCCCACTTTCCCTGTGGGGAATATGCTTCAAGACCTGCAGTGGACACCTTAAACAGTGAATCATTCCAAACCCTGGACAGCTGTCCCTTGGTATACAATGGGGATTGGTTACAGGATTCCTCAGTGAACCAAAACCTCACATACCCAAGTCCTGAGGTGGCAGTTGGATTGCCTGAGCTCACAGGTTCAAGATGAACCTGAGCTAGAGTGAGACCTCCTCTCCAAAAACAAAAATAGCCAGGCAGTGTGAAAGGGGCTTGTAGTCCCAGCTACTTGGGAGGTTGAGGCAAGAGAATCGCTTGACCCTGAGTGCTGAGTACTGTAGCTGTGATGCTACAGTACTCTACCAGGGGTGGCAAAGTGAGACTGGGTCTCAAAAAAAAAAGTGTGTGAATGTGGTTTCTCGCTCTCAAAATATTTTATTGTACTGTCCCACAGGTACTGAAAACAGGGAAAGACAAACCATATAAAAGAGAAGAGTACTGTAGCTTTTGTTTTTAACTATGACTTAAAATCCACAGGCAATAAAGTGAGGATTACTGAACTTAACTGCATAAAAATTACATGGAATAATTACCATAATCAAATTTAAGATAAATTTTAGAAAAGAACATTTTGAAATATATATATCACCTAGAAAGGACTACTGTCTCTGATAAAATATTCTTTATATAGTAGTAAAACTACTCTGTAGGGTACTATAATGGTGGATACAAGTCATTATACATGTTTCTAAATCTATAGAACACAAAATTCCAATAGTGAACTCTATTGTAAACTATGAACTTTGGGCAATAATGCTGATTCTATGTAGGCTCATCAGATGTAAAAGATGTACTACTCTAGTGGGGGATAGTGAGAAGGAGGAATCTATCCGGTGGGGAGAACAGGTATATGGGAAATCTCTGTGTGTCCTGCTTACTTTGCTTTAAAAAATATATATAGACTAAAAAATAACTCTTAAATATTGAGAGAATAAATTGTCTAAAATCTAACAGAAAATGAATAATAAAATTCACAAAAAATTCATAAAAATTGCTTAGTAAAATACAAACTTTGCTTAGTTACTGCATGTAATAAAATAGTCGTCCAATCAGCAGTTGGTGAAATTTACTTTTTCTTTATTACAGATTTAATTAAACAAAAATTCTGACTCTATTTTCTTTTCCTCATCTTTTAAAGAAAGATGACAGACAAAAATTGCTAAAATCTTTTCCATACATTCTCACGACTCTGTTCAGATAAGAGAAATTATTTTTAGGAATATTTTTCTCCACTTGTCTGTCAAAGTCAGGGACTAATTCTGTTCATTTTATTGTTTACCAACCACTTGTAATGAATATTTGTAAAAGTAATAAATGATTGTTTTCTCTATTGGTACTGATATAACAAGATGCCTGAGACTGAAAATTTATAAAGAGGAGAAGTATATTTCCTCACAGTTCTGGAGCCTGGCAAGCCAAAGGTAAAGGTGCAGGCAGGTTCAGGGTCTGCTGAGGGGCCCAACCTTGACTTTCAAGAATTGCCTTGAAGTACTACATCTTCATAGGGCAGAAGAGAACAAGCTACCGCATCATGCCCTTTTATAAGGCCCTAATCCCGTCCATAAAACTCCATTTTCAAGACCTAATCACCTTTTAACTAGGGTGACCAGATGTCCCGCTTTTTAACAGTTTGTCCTGCCTCCCGCGACGCTTTAAAAAAGTCCCAATCTTTGGAAAGAATGCATAAACGGGCGGGAGAACAGGAAGGGAATATACAGTTTTCCGCTGCCATGTGGCTATTTCGCCAGAATATGAGTTTTATATTATTTTTGTTAATTTTATAATGTTAAACTGTAATAATAACAAATAATTGTTGAGAAGTGATTATCGAGAATTGCTTATCAAAGTTTGCATTGTTGTCAGGCCCTGCCCTGCCCCATCCCCAGCCCTGCCCCCTGCCCTGCCCCTGCCCCCCCTCCACCTTTTTTCTAGGACAGGGCCCAGAAAAAAGGAAGAGGGTAGAGGAGAAGACGGGCAGTACGAAGAATGCAGAAGAGTGTGTTCAAGGCGCCCTGACTAGGAGGCCTCCAAGTAGAGACACCTGAGCTGAGAATGCGACTGTTTCTAGGAGTGTGGGAGTCCGGGTGGACTTGAGTCGGTGACTGCGCCTCTCTGCAGAGACTGCAGTGCCCTGGCCGTGCAGAGCAGGTGGTGTTGAGAAGGTAGCTTGTGGGTGTCTGCCATATAGAACCTTCATCATTACCAGGGTGAATTGAAAGATTGCACAAAGGATTTTGACCTATTCCTTAAATAGTGTCCCAGAAGCCAAGGAGTGAGTGATCCAAGGAGTCAACTACTTCTGAGAACTCAGAAAGAGAGAGAGAGAGAACTAATGCAGGATTTTTGTATTAGCTTCTGAAGATTCTGCAGAGCAGAATGGACGTGCCCAAGAGGTCCCTTGGCAGAGGCGAGGACAAGTGTGGTATGGGTTAGAATAAGGTTTAGCCAAAAACATTCTGGGACTGTCCCTGCTTCAGGGAAGCCTGCTATGCTTCCGACTTTCGGCTTCCATGTGAGATTTCCTCTGAAGAAAGAGTTCCACTTTCTTAAATACAGAAGTTTGAATTTGATGATTATATTCTGTCCTAGGAAAGGCAGTAAGCGTAGAGAGTGATATTTCTATAGTGTAGGCTCCCAAGGAAAGTTTAAATTATTTGAGGGTAAAAACTAAAGAGTAGATCAAACATTCATTTGATGGAAGTGCTGCCTTACAGGGGGTAGCAGTGAAGGCCACTGAAGAGGAAAGAATGTCTGCAGAGCAGGACCTTGACAAAGGTCTGGATTACACAGAGAAGGTTTGCAAATAAATAAGGAGAAGACACACACCTTCAATACGGAGAACAAGCATCTACTTTCCAAAATTGCCAAGAAAATGAAAAAACAAAATTTAAGAGCAAAGAAAAATCCTCAACTTCTCCCATTATCAGATAAATCTCAGAGAAAACCGCAATGAGATGCTATTTAGTCAAAGATTCATGACAACTTTTAAAAGACAAAGAATAGCCAGTTTTAGAGATTTAGTAAGCATCTCCATGGTCAGGGGTATAAATTGTCACAATGACTTGGAGAAATCTTACAGAATGTAAGTTTTATGGCTGAACATATTTATACTCTATGACACAGAAATTCCATCCTTCATATGTACATCACAGAAAAGCAAACATCTCCGCACGAAGGGAAACCTACATGAAAGCTCAAAACACGATTATTCACAATAGTCCCAAACTGAAAACAACCCATATGCATACCAAAAGCAAAACATAAATAGCTGTGGTATATGCATACAACAGAATGGTATACGGCAATGAAAATGAATAAATGAAACATCACTGTTGTCGCTCACAAACATAACATTGAATGAAATGATTCAAATGCAAAACCGTATGCCACATGGTTTCATCTACATAAAGTTAAACAGAAAAGCAAAAACAACATATGGTGCTGAAAGAAGAATAGTGGGTTCCTCTGGGAGGAGAAGGATAGGGACTGAGAAGGGGCACAGAGCATTTCTCAATTCAGACATTTTTTAATGTAGTATGTTTCCTTTGTGATAATAAAGTGGGGTGTGTGCTTAGGATCTGTGACTTTGTGTGTGTATATTGTGCATATTTTTATGCATAATCTATAATCTAGATGCATAATATATGATATACATGTATCATAGATGTAGATATGTAATGTATAAACACAGATATATATATATATTTAAACTACTAAACTGTTATAAAATTTATAGAAATAGTGAGTGTGCTTTGTGTATAATAAGAATAAGGGAGGTCAGAGACATTAGTAAAAGGAAGCATTGAAAGAGTGGGATATTGGGTGGCACCTGGGGCTCAAAGGAGTAGGGCACCGGCTCCATATGCCAGAGGTGGCGAGTTCAAACCCAGCCCCAGCCAAAAACTGCAAAAAAAAAAAAAAGAGAAAAGAAAAGAAAAAAAAAAAAAGAGTGGGATACTGGAGTGTATTTCTTCAAAGTTCTTCCTTCTCTTTATTTTTTGTATTAGTTTTGAGACTATTTTTCTCCCTTCCTTTCTCTTGGCTTTCCCCCCGCCGACCCTGGGGATGTAAATAATTGAAAGGCTGACCATATTTAGTAAGTCCATCTCCTTTGAGAACAAAATTCATACAGTCTCGCTTCTGTGATAATTTGGTGTATTCTAAATTAAATTTAAAGAGACTTCAGTTTGCTATATAATTTTAAGCATCACGATTCCAAGGCTTAGAACTTAAAAAGTCAACTCAAACTAGGAAACCAGTAGAGAAAACTCCTTTTGCACATGTCAAGTGATTACGTTAAAATGACAAGGCAGCATCATACACAAGTTTAATTCTAGTGTATTAATAAGTTCAAAAATTAAAAGCCACTCTAAGTAAAACATAATTCAAGAAATAAAAAGAATATTTTTCCTATGAAACACACTTTAACAAATGCACATGAATAAAATTAGAAAGAAAAACTTTACACATAAATTTTAATTTTACAACTTATCACATCTACTTATTTTCTTGATATAAGCTTTTCATTTGGAAGCACATATTTGCCTGCCAACATACAATAGTGTAGAATGTCAGTCTTAATTCCGATACTATGTTGTTAGGCTTATTGTCAAAGTCAAGTTTAACATGGGTACATTGATAAAATTAGCACAGCATTTTGAATTCCTTTTAGCACAATTTGGAATATTCTTCTTGAATTAACACCACCCAAAGTACAATTGCACTGCACTTGGGCTACTGTAATCTTCCCTAGCTTTCAACTGTATCGTCAGACTAAATTCAGATTATTGTATATCAAGTATCTGGCTAGAGACAGATGCAGAAACCTGCCTTCAGGGATGTCTCTGCTTGATGTCTGCTTTCATTGGTCCAGTATCAATATGGGGCAATATGGACCAATCACATTTAAAAATATATCTGAGATGAATGTGAAAATCTATCAGGATTTTGGCCACGTGCTCTGACCATTACTTCGGAAACAATGCCCTAGTATGTTTAAAATACAATCCAATTTTCAATCAGTAAAGTGGATAGTCAAGATATTTTATTTAGGCTCGGCGCCTGTGGCTCAAGCAGCTAAGGTGCCAGCCACATACACCTAAGGTGGCGGGTTCAAATCCCAGCCCAGGCCTGCCAAACAACAATGATGGCTGCAACCAAAAAAAAGGCCAGGCGTTGTGGGCGGGCGCCTGTAGTCCTAGCTACTTGGGAGGCTGAGGCAGGAGACTTGCTTCAGCCCAGGAGTTGGAGGTTGCTGTGAGCTGTGATGCCATGGCACTCTACCCAGGGGGACAGCTTGAGGTTCCGTCTCAAAAAAAAAAAAAAAAAAAAAGATATTTTATTTATAAAGAGAAGTATAGGTTCAAGTTTGCAACTTAAAATTTCAAAGGTTAAGTAAAAAAAGTAGAAGATCCAACTTTAACTTCTAATTCAGAGATTCAATGTTAACTATCCAAAACGTTTATTCCATGAAGGCAGGCATGTGATTTTAGGGATTTTTTTTTCCCCAAATACTAGGTTCTCAATAAGTATTTGCTGCATGAATGAACAAAAATTGAAATGAGAATCCTAAGTTCATTCAGATTAATTCTGCCACTGTTTTGCACTGTCACACCAAAAGGTGGAAGAGTAGTGACATAGGTTCTCCCAGAGTTAAAAGAATGACTTTCAATGTTATTCTAAATTGGATCACACCCTCTCCACCAGCTTTTACTTCTGTGACTTATCAGTCAGAAGGTTCTAACAAAGACAAATTTGGGGCTAGAGTATTTGACATCCTGAAGGATAATATTAGGTTCATTAAAATCTTATGAAATAATATGTAGTACTTCTTGAAATTATTAATGGAAAATATGCTAATTATGTAATGTCAAGTGTTAAACAATACGGAACAGAATAGAGAGCTACAAGCCCAATAGGAAACCAAAGACAATGGGAAGAAGTAGCCCTGGTCTCCCAAAGATTATGCATCTCTGCAGTTGAGATCATGGCCAATATTTACTTTGTTCCTCATAGCCTCTACACTTTTAACCAATTGTCCATGATAAACATTTGTCAATTATAACACTTCTTTAAAACTTTGAAAATTGTGAATATACTGACAGAATAAATTTGTGATAGCTTTTCTCCTCGTAATAGGATCTCAAGACAATTCTTCTGCTGTTAGAATAGAGAATACAAATAAATTATCCCTCTGGAGTAGCTGACCTTTGCTAACCTTTTGATTTCTCTGGGCCAGAGACTAATACTGGTCTACATGTCTGAATCCTGTCTTTATGCCCCAAATCCTGTAAAATAACAAGTGAAATGTTTTTCCAAACAAGAAAATAATCACACAAATATACACCCTCAGACACAGAACTACAAACAAAGCCAGCAAGCCTCCTCGAAGAGGGTGGAAGATGACAATTAGCACTTTTGTTATTTCCTTAAATTGAAAAATAATTTGATAGGAAATTCCTCATTTTGCTTTTAAATCTCGTCAGAAAGTCCTTTCGTCTTATGCTTTTTTTTGTAGTTTCTGGCTGGGGCTGGGTTTGAAACTGCCACCTCCGGCATATTGGGGCCAGCACTCTACCCTTTTGAGCCACAGGCACAGCCCTTTATGCTTTTTTTTTTGCCAAAGTAAACAACACAGCTGGGCCTTTTTAGATCACTTCATCTATGTGTCCTCTTCAGAAAGTGTCATTTCACTTTTCTTGGATCTGATCAACATCTATCAGCATTTTCTTGCAAGCTGAAAATTCACCCAGGAAGTTTTGAATTTTGTGAACTCTTCTATTATTTTAAGTTTTGTCAATTGTCAGCATCCGTGTTCTTTTCTGATGATGTATAGAGGCATTATATTTCAACATTAAAATGCACTTAGGATTGTAATGAGCATCATTAGGGCCTCTAATGGGAATCAGAACGGTATGTCACTTTATTCAGATTTTTTTTTAAGTTTATTTCTTTTTACATTTTTCTACCAAGCACGTGAGAATAGAGTAGTATTGTGATTCTACAGCTACATACATAAACACCGTTTGTAAATGCCCCCATTCCCCATGGTTTTGTTTCTGGTTTGGACGAAAAATCACAAGGTGCCTTGACTTTCTGTGACCCAGCCTGCTGCAGGTTTCTGTGAGCAGGCTTGAGCTCAAACTGGGGCCTAGAATATTCCCAGGCACTTCTAAAGGTATAGAATTAGCAGAAAGAAAGTGAGCTGGACCCCCAAACTGAACTGAATTCCCTAACCCCCCACAGGAACTCCACACCATGACCCCCTGACAGTGGACATGTCTCCCCCCCCCTTTCTCTGTTGTGAGAGTTGCTGCTGCTCACTTGTGCATCACATTCCCCTAATCAACGCTTTGCACTGACCACACTGGCAGTCAGTGCTTCTTCCTTTGGAATCCCAACTCGGTGATCTTCGCCAGTTTGGGGCACTCTCCTGTGGGAACTATTATGTTGCTGCTTTGGGGAAAACTCCAAGTGTGGGTCCTGGTGTTACCAGAATTTGTTCTTCACTAGGTCCTGGGCCTCAGGGATTTGAAGAATGAATCTATGGACTATAGATCAATAGTAAGATAGGATTTATTTACAGAAAAGAATACAAAGAAAAAGCACCAGAGTTCCTGAGAGAGGGAAAGACCCAAGTCGGAAAAAATCTCCCCCTGGGTCCTTTGTCCAGGGGTATATAGAGCCCCCCCCAAATGAGTGGATGCAATCCCTTCTGTTCCTAGGCCTAGGAAACTTACATTAAATTCACCAGGCCTGGGAAATGGAGGGGTTCCCTTTTCAACCTCAAGTGCAAGGGGAGGGAGATGGGTAGAAAGAGACACTACCTTGGTGGTCCCTGAGCTGGCAACCTGGAAGTGTCCCCCCACAGTTGTCAGCCCCTCCGGCCACTGGAGTCCCCCTCTGGCCCCCTCGGCCTACCCTCCAACTCCATGGTTCCCCTGCCCACTTCAGCTGCATGAACACCCCCAGGGCGGAGATCGCAGATCCTCCCCTCAGCTCAGGCTATGCTGGCTGGGCCGCCACCTGCCCTGTATCACCTTTGAGCATCTTTTGCTTTTCCTCTATGGCCCTCAGTAGCCTGTACTTCTGGGTTAATTTCTGTCTCTAGTAAGGGAAGGCATAGTACAGGTTCTTGTCCCATATTCATATAAGCGATTGTTCCTGCTTTAGTTATTATGTCCCTCCCCAAAAGGGGAAAGGACTTTCAGGCATGTTTAGGAAGGCATGAGACAGTTTGGCAACAGCCAGTCACCCCAATTCTAGCTTAAGGCTGAGAGAAGAATTTAGTAACTGATTTTCCAGGTGCCCTCAGTATTGTTACAGATTTGGGGGACAGAAGACCATGGTTAGAGAGAAGTACAGAAAAGGTTGCTCCAGTGTCCAGAAGAAATTCTCTCTTGGTTCTCCACTACAGGGTAGAGCCAAGACTTTTGAGGGGTGATGACTCAAGTTGTAGCCATGAGAATCTGCCCCAGGCACCCTCAGTCAAGTTCGAGTGCTGATGGGATCACTGTCCCAGGAAGCCTTTGCCTCTAGGGACAGGCCACCCTCCAGTGGACACCCTTGCATTCTGGACAGGGGCCAGGTGACTTGCCCAGGAGGTGGTGCTGCTGTGGAATTTCTCTTGAAGTGGCCAGTCTGACCACTTTGGAAGCACTTGTTCTTAGCTCCTCTGGCTTCCCTTGGTCCCTGAATGATGCCCGTTTGTCAGAGTGCCATTACTCATGCTGCCCATTTCTTTTCTAACCCTTCTTTCTTTTTTCTCCTCTCCCTCCTGTTCTCAATTAGAAAAGACCATTGTGGCCATTTTAAGAAAGTTTTTTGCTCCTGGTAAATAGTAGACAACTTAGAATAATTCGTAGGTTTTTTTCTTGGATCAATGTAAACCTTCCAGGATACATGTTAGAAAATATTTTTGCCTCTAGTCACTGTGTTTCTCAGCATCCCATTAGGAATCTTCAAAGAGAACTATCTGTCTCCCCACGGGATATCTGTCCCTTTCTTCAGAGAACATACTGCTATCAGTATTAGACATGAACCACAAATTATCACAATTTTAACCTCATCTAAGACTTCATTTTTCTCATTCAAAGTTAAAGTTAAATCTTGTAGTAGCATTACATCTCTCCAGGAGAGATTGAAGATTTGTCTTAACCTTTGGAGAACATCTGTGTACCTATCTGGGTCATCAGAAAATTTTCCTAAATCAACATTA
Organism: Otolemur garnettii; assembly: GCF_000181295.1. Classification (NCBI taxonomy): domain Eukaryota; kingdom Metazoa; phylum Chordata; class Mammalia; order Primates; family Galagidae; genus Otolemur; species Otolemur garnettii. The sequence goes on from NW_003852578.1 coordinate 477,641, forward strand.
ATTTGTTTTAAATCTGCCAGAGAAAATAGAGTGAATACTCACACATTTCCCCTTTCGCAACCCACTGTCTCAACCAAGAGATGCAAAGAAGGATACAGTTGCTTTCTGGGTGTCCTAACAGGAACAGAAGCAACTCTGGTAATAAACTCTCTATTGGGGTTTTCCAAAGGCATGGAGGAAGGTGAGGGATAAGTAGATGGTGGGTTGATCTAGGAATCCCTGGCCATCTGGGGAAGTTACTACAGCCAAGAGATCTGAATCTATATGACAGGTTTTACATAGTTGGGATTTGTCTCTGAGAAAAAAGAAAGCTTACACAGAGGTAATTCAGACCATTTCCCCTCTTGTTTACCATAATTTATAGTTCACCCTGGTGGTTATTGTTCACCATTGGAGAGTCGACACTAAGGCTAGGCTTGGGTGCAGGAAAAAACCATACATGCTTTATTCAGAGTCTGGGGATCAAACATGTCTCAGCATAGCCCAGCAGGGTGTTCCAGCAGCACAGGCTGAAAAATTAGGTACCCAGGAGCCATAGTGGTCCCACCTAACGACAATTCTTTTGGCAAAAGAATTTGTTACCTTGGTGTTCTCTTAGAGAGAGAAGACATCACCCATCTGTGGGGAAAACAAATGTCCAGGGTCTTTATCAATTCCACCCTCTGTGTTCCTGGATTGCCAAAGCATCCTCTGACCAACCCAGAAAGCCTTCCAGTCAAACAAAAGAAAGCATCCTTCCAATGCTTAAGGAAGAATCCCTGAGGCTGTGGCCTCCTCAGCCCATGTGTTTGTCTGGATTTAGCCATAATTACCAGTGTAGCACTTTGTATCCAATGGGCTTTCCTGTGGTTATTACATGCTGACACCGCAGCCTGAGAAATCAGGTATACAGGAGCCTGGTCCCACCTGATGCAAATTCTGCCTCTTTCTGCACCTGCCATTGAGTATATGCCTGTCAATCAAAGTGGAGATAAGCCCCACCCTGGAGAAAACAGATGCGTGAT
>NW_003852578.1:480603-481757 GCF_000181295.1 Otolemur garnettii
TTGTGGAGGTAAATACTATACCATTCGGCGATGTGATACATTGTGTGTTGGTGACTATTGACATCATTGTAGAAGCTTCTTGGTGTGCTTAATAATCCCTAGTTCTGTATAGGTTAAACATGGGCTAACATTCAGTATCTAAAATCATTTTCAATGTATTGTACTTTTTTGACTTCTACATATTGATTCAAAAATTCTTAAGAGGAAAAGTAACTTCAGAATTTAATCTTTATTCCTTTATTGTGTTACTTTTTTGTCAGCTTTTATGTAAATGTAATATTGAAGCTTTCTACGATTTACAATAATCATGTTTTGTTAACAAAAAGATGAACTCCTTCCTATTTCATAAGCCAAGTTAACTACCCCTGTACCTTTCCCTCGGAAATTAAAGCATTAAAGATCTGAGATTTACTTTGAAGAATTAACTCTAGTCCTCTGGAAAATAGATTTTTTTTTTTTTGTGGCAATGAAAGAATATAAGAACTCCCAAATGAAATATCAAACACAGCTCAGCCATTCCAAGGCTTGCTGCTTTATTGGGAAAAGAAGTGAAAAATCAATGTCTGATGAAGTGCCAAATGCAAATTACTATTGAAAGAGAAACGTTGCTTTAGATATAATAGCAAAACTGGACGAGGCAACATCTGAGAGGTGACAGACTCATGAAGGACACTTCCTAGACTCTCTTCAGAGGTATGGCATTGGAAAAAGTAGTTAAGATAGGAATGAGAGATTAAATTCTGATTTCTAACATTACTAATTCAAAGTAGACAGAAACATAAGAACAAAGAATATTTTCTCAAACATTCTGAAATACTATATTGACCCACATGTATTTTTCATCATAGATGAAGAAGGTATTACTTTCAGCAATTTTCAGTTGGAAATAATTTCATTCTAAAAATTGAAACATAGTATGTCTGTAGGTTAAAAATAACTTATAATGAAAAAACAAATAACTAAAATTCAGGAAATCTAATACCAGGTTTTGTACTCAAATTAGCAAGTATATCTTTCTGGTCATTTGAACTTTTCAAAAAATTTTTCTGTACAGTTTACTGAAACCTGTCACAGGCATAGATAGCTATTACAAAGAAAATCATTTTATAAAAACTAACTGTGATATTAGATTTTAGAATTACTATGATTTTCCA
>NW_003852578.1:488622-490297 GCF_000181295.1 Otolemur garnettii
CCTTTTTTAGTTCTTTTAAGGCATCCCTAATTTATTGTTGTTTATAGTCCCTTTGTTTTGCTATCAAATATTATTGATTCTATCCAATTATCTAATTATAGTTTTGCACCTATTAACCATCCCCATTTATCCTCTCCCCATTATCTTTCCCAGCTTATGGTAACCATCCCCATTTATCCTCTCCCCATTATCTTTCCCAGCTTATGGTAACCACTGTTTTACTCTCTGTCTCCATAAGAGATATATATATATATATTTAATTTTAATATTTAGCTCCCCCATATGAGCAAGAACATGTGAAAAACATCATTCAGTGCTTAACTTACTTCGATAAAAATAATGTTCTCCAGTTCTACCTATGTTAATGCAAATAGTAGTATTTTATTCTTTTTTATGGCTATATAGCATTCTACTACATGTATTATAATTCCTTTATCCATTTATCCATTGCTAGATACTTAAGCTGATTCCAAATCTTGGCTGTTTAGCAGTCCTTCGATAAACATGGGCATGCAAATATCTTTTTCATATGTTAAATTTCCTTCTTTTAGACATACCCTTAGCAGTTGGGTTGCTGGGTCATCTTTAGTAAATCTACTTTTAATATTTAGAGAAACATTCACACTGTTCTTCATGGTAATTACACAACAACAACAACAAAAAGCCTAGCAGGCAAAGCTATGCTTTTGTCAGATAAAATAGATTTCAGAATAGAAACTGTAAAAAAGAGCGAAGGAAATTATTATTTTGTGATAAAGGGGTCAGGAAGGGGATATAACAATTGTAAATATATGTGTATCCAAAACTGGGTCACCGAGATGTTAACTAAAGCAAATGTCCTAAGAGCTAAAGAGAAAGATAGACCCCAATACAGTAATAGCTGAAGACCTCAATATCTCACCATTAGCACTAAGCAGATTATCCAGACAAAAATTAGCAAAGAAACATTAGATTTAATCTGATAGTAGACCAAGTAGACCTAATAGTTATTGCAGAGCATTTCATCCAACAGCAGAGAACACAGGTCCTCCTTCTCAGCTGATGATCATTCCCAAGAATAGGTTCTATTTTAAGCTATAAAATAAGTCTCAGAATTAGAAAAAAAAAAAATACCAAGCATTTTCTCTGACTGTAATGAATACAATTAGTAATCAGTAACAAGAAGAATACTGAAAAATATATGAATATATGAAAAATGAAACAGTATGCTCATGAATGACCAGTGGCAGAAATAAATGAAACTATAACCAAAAAGAATGAAAAAGATAAATGAAATGAAGAGTTGAATTTTTCAAAAGATAAACAAAATTGGCAGAAATTTAGAAAGAATAACCACAAAAAGGAGAGAAAATCCAAATAAATAAAATCAGACATGAAAAAGGAGATATTACAGATGAAACTACAGAAACTCAAAGAATCATTAGAGACTATAATAAGCAACTCTTATGCCTATAAATTGGAAAACCTAGAAGAACATGGATAAATTCCTAGACCAGAGTTTTTGAACATTTTTTATCACATGAAACACTTGAACTTATATTAAACTTCTGTGACACACTTAAATTATGTTGATCAAAAGACAGTAAAACAAAGAAACAAACACGAATATACTTACTGTGCCTTGAACCTCTTTTGAAAATAATTTAATTAATGATCTTTAAAAATTTGTGTTACA
>NW_003852578.1:490607-493641 GCF_000181295.1 Otolemur garnettii
AAAGACATAAAAATGGCCAACAGGTATGCAAAAAGTGCTCAGCATCATTAGTCATCAGAGAAATGCAAATAAAAGCTACAAAGAGATATCACCTCACCCTAGTTAAAAGGGTTTTTATCAAATGACAGGAAATAACAATTACCAACAAAGACATAGAGAAAGCCCACATACTGTTGATGGAATATCTTTTATATAGCCTTATCTTCAGTCTCTATATGCTCTTATAGGTGAAATGCTTTCCTTGAAGACTATATAGCGAGAGGCTCTTGTTTTTTTTATCCATTAATCCATTCTATGTCTTTTGACTAAAGATCTTAGAGTTTCCAGGCATTCAAAGGGAATTGAGTGTTAGGATCTAAGTCTTCAGTCACTGTAGCTGAATTAGCATTGGGGTGCCCCAGGATGGATAATGTTATGACGCTTTCAGGCTCCTGGTGGTACCACTTTGATGGACTTGGGTGTTCAGGTACAGGAAAATTCCCTGGATTACCAGGTAAAGATTTTTGTTGTCCTCTCTCACTCTCTGTGTTGGGCTGCTGGAGTTGTGGGAGGGGTTACATGAGTCCTCTTTGTTAGCTGGTGCACAGCTGGCTGGACTCTGATTTGAGGGTAGAGGATTTTCTTCTGGCTGAGCTGATCTAAATGCTCCCTCCAAGTGTACCAGCAGAATTCTGCCCTGTAGTGTGTTCCCCTGTTCCTCTGTAGTGCCTATTTCCTTGATATAATGTTAAAACCACTGGGCACAGTGACTCATGCCTGTAATCCTAGCAATCAGGGAGACCAAGGCATGTGAATTACTTGAGCTCAGAAGTTTGAGACCAGCTCTGAACAAGAATGAAATACTGTCTCTACTAAAAATACAAAAACTATCCCGGGTGGTGAACATCTATAGTCTCAGCTACTTGGGAGGCTGAGGCAGTATGAGTCCAAGAGTTTGAGATTGCTGTAAGCTATAATACCATGGCACTCTACCCAGGGTAACAGAGTAAGACTCTGTCTCAAAAAAAATAAAAAATACAAAAAATGATAAAACCCAAGTAGTATGATCACTCACCCAATAATGGGTTCTCTTAAAAATGTTTTCTTGGTTGTACTGCTGTTGAATTTGATGTTCATTCCAAGAGATGATTGCTGGAGGTTTCTATTCAGCATTCTTGCTCTTCCCCCTCCTATCTTCATAGTGCAATATATATTTTTGAATGAATGGATCCATGCTTATAGAGGCATTTTCCAGGAATACCACAAGGATAAGTTAAGCAGATGCTATAAAATAGACAAAATTTTACATGATCCTGTGGGAATAAGAAATGGGTAATGGATATTTAATAAGGAGATAGTAAAGGAAAATATAATCATGAAAAATTATGGAAATGGAAAATTAAATTAGAATTAAATTGCGAAAGGCATTGAGTTTTATTGTTTGAAAATAGGATGTCATCTTATAAGAAAACACATTAGGAAAGTAATGTATGCCAAGCTGGGACATATTTTGGAAAAGCTGAAAGTCTTAAACAGAGCCCATTTAGGAGGCTATTAGAATTGTTTAGATAATTAATGATACTTGTTACTCAATAAGTGAAAAAGTAGATTGATTTAGCAAAGATAATTTCAGTTGAAGTTTCTGAATTCATTGTTCATTCATTAGTTTATACATTTATTCAAGATATTGGCTGAGACATTTTCATCTAAAGAACTGCCATAAGTCTGGGTAGATTCAAGACATGGATGACCCATTCAAACACTGGCCTCTCAACCCTTTTGACCTGCTTAGCCTCAATCAATTTTCTTTCATTTAACATCTGCCATCAACTCCCACATTTACAACCTCTAATTGATATCAGAAACTCTCAAATCCCAATAGACTACCTGCTAAAAAAACCCAACAGCCCCTGTCTTTGATTTCCTGGGAACTTCCAGTCCATTAACCTCTCTGTGCATTTCCTGTTTATTAAACACTTCTCATTTTCAATTCAATTATAGGACAACTTTACAGAAATTCCCACATTATGGTGGGAATATACATGGACATAAACATAACTATTTTTTCTCTTTCTTGCAAAGAAGATTAACTAATTATGTTTACTATCAACTATGTTAAAATAGACTTAACTGGGTGGCACCTGTGGCTCTGTGAGTGGGGCCAGTGCCATATACCAAGGGTGGCAGGTTTGAACCCAGCCGGGCCAAACTGCAACAACAACAAAAAAAAAAGAAAAATAGAGTTAACCAAGATACAAGGTTTTCTTTGCTGAGAAAATCTAAGCATATCATATAAATTCTTTAAACCTCTGTGCCTAAACTATTGCTTTTACAAATTATGCTTCTCCACTTTTCTACTTGTTACAAAATTCAGAGAAAACACGCATTAGTGTTCTAAAGAAGTCAAAGAACATTTAAGATATCACCAAGAAACCATATTTTATGCCCTGAGGGAAACTATAAAATAGAGGAGAATTTTAAGCTTCTCCTACTTCTTTGTACAGCAAAGGCTCAGTAAAAGCTTCCATGTGACCCACTGTTGATAGATTCACATCAACTAGGAGGTTTAGAAAGAACCAGAAATTAAGAGAATCTTTTTGGAGAGTGCTGCAACTTAGGGGAATAACACCTTGGTATTATGTGACAATGCATTTGTTAAGAAGAAAAGGAAGACTGAAGACATTAATATGACATTGTTAGTTGCCCTACAATAAAAGAAATCAAACATAATTTGATATTGTGTTTCCACAGAGAATTGATATCCTAATATTATGGATCTTAGAACAATGCTCTATTGAATTCTACTTATATTCATTTGTCCATAATTTTATGTATTTTTTTCACTGTGTTAAATTCTCACATTCAGTTGTTCCTTCTTCTTTTCTACCTATTTGGCTACAACCTAAAATCCCTTTTCTGCTTTGTCTATGCTTGTGGCATGGCTGTCAAAGATTACTGAAGATCATCACTTAAGCAGGCAACTATAAAATTATCCTCACTAAACTTAACAGAGATCATTAAAATGTTCAGAAATTCCACAAGATTTCTCTAAATT
>NW_003852578.1:493999-506695 GCF_000181295.1 Otolemur garnettii
TACCCCATCCTGAGAGAAAGGCACGCTTTGTCTTTACAGAGAGATCATGTTTAAATGATATGTATTACTCTCTCTAAAGCAACTCTAACCCATTAGACCAGTTACATCTCTATTTACCAACTATTATCAACCAAGTCATCCTCACCTTAATTTCTTGCTTTCCCTTTTTATTATGGAATGTGAATATGTCTAATTATCTTTTAGAAACTAAGACTTTAATAACAAAGTATTCTGAGACTCTTTGTAAGCACTAATCTCAAATTTCATAAATCCTTCTTTGGAATTTGATTAACCTAATTTCTTTTTGGCATCCTATTCATCTGTTTTCCCCTCAAGTCTTTAACTGGAAATAAGGTCTAGTTTGGATAAGCCATTACACATTAGATTACATATCATCTCTCTCAAAATTTGTATCACATATTCTAAGTATTTATATAATATTTAATTATCATAAAGAATAAATTTTGCTGGCTCTTTTATATACACATGTATTTTGTTTTGTAATAAGATAAAAAGCTGGTGAATTAGTGCTTTCAATCAATTATTGCCATCATGAATATTTTTAGTGATAATTTTCAGGTTAATACTCTGTGGATGTGGAGAGAAGGGAACCCTTCTACACTGCTGGTGGAATTGCAAACTACCACAGCCTTTTTGGAAAGAAGTATGGAGAATTCTTAAGGAATTGAAAGTTGACCTACCATTTGATCCTGCAATTCCATTATTAGATATCTATCTAGAAGAACAAAAATAATTTTACAACAAAGACACTTGCACCAGAATGTTTATCACTATCCAATTCAAAATAGCCAACTTGTGGAAGTAGAGCAAATGCCATAAACCCATGAATGGAGTCATGAATCCATTTTTCCTGTTTCATGCATTTCCTACATTAGGTCATGCAATTTATAAAGATATGAAATTTATAAAGATGTCACGCAATTTATAAAGATGAATTCTCCATCTTTAAAAAGATGGAGAATTTACATCTTTTGTGTTTACCTAGATGGAGTTGGAACACATTCTTCTTAGTAAAGTACCTCAAGAATGGAAAAGAAAATATCCAATGTACTCAATGCTATTATGAAACCAATATATAATATATAATCACGACTATAGTCCAGCAAGAAGGAGCGAGAAGAGAGAGGAGAGAAAAGGGAGAGAGAAGGGAGGGTGTTTGGTGGGATCTCACCTAATGTGCACCATGCAAGGGTATATTTCAAAACAACTTGGACTAAATTATAAATGTCTTACCACAAAAAATCAGTGAGGTGATGGTTATGCTAATCAGTTTGATTTAAGCATTCCACAATGTATATCAAATCATCACATTGTACCCCATAATGTATAGTTATGACTTAATAAAAAATTAAATTAAAAGAGTAGAAAACCCAAATTTTATATGCATTTTTAATCTGAAACAATATTAACACTTAATACAAATTATTTAAAAATAAGCTTACAGTTTACTTTCTTAAAAGGGAAGTATGCTTTTACTATTATTTGTAACTTCAGGATTCATTGGAATCTCTTTTGTGACCCTGTGTATGGTTGATATTAATAAGTGTTTACATTATTATTGGCATGTATTTTAAATCTTGTTATTTTAATTCTCATTACACTATTTTTTATGTTATGCATTAACTTAGATTACCCATGTACTTACCTTTCTTATAGCTCTTCCACAGATGGTGTCCTGGCTTGCCCTTCCTAGCTGATTATCTTTTATGTTGACAGCACTGTATTAAGAAATTAAAAAGAAAGCTGAGTGTTTCAGATGAGATGAGATTTAAGGGAGAGCTATTAATAATGCAACTTTTTCTTGCTAGGCCCTGGAATCTAAATTTTGTCCCCTCAAACAAGCGAGTCTATTAAAAGCCCTGCTTAGCTTGTTGGAATTTCTCACACAACTTTTCTTTCATTATGAGAACAGACAAATATCTCTAGTTAAAAAGTCATCCCAAACACACTAGCTTACATCTCTGGAATTTTTCCCCTTCCTGGACCTCGACCTGACAACACCTCATGGCCTCAGTTGCTCTCTAACCCCTTCAAACACAATCTTCAAGAAGCTGTGTTAAAATATTTTGTCTAGTTTTTGCAGTTGTTCAATGAGAGAAGATTGATTTCAACCACCTATTCCAGTATGTCCTGAAGTAGAAAGCAGATGGATAATTTTTAAAGATGAAGCATTAACATTGTGTTGCAAATACCCCCCCCCCAACAGGTTGCATGTTATCTGTGAATGGATATTACTTTGGGTAGAATGATTCAGGCTTTATTATGAATTTTATTCCTACCCTTTGTTTTCATTGATGAAAGTTTTAGGAACAATTTTTACGTATAAATGTTAGTAGTATTGGTCAGAACTTTTTCATAGTCATGACACTCAATTATTTTTATAATACAGGCTTTTCTAGTCAAAATTGCATAAACATAGATTTCATGATCTGCTGTTACCTTAAATAAATTGGGTTTTGTATGTTTGTTTGTTTGTTTTGTAGAGACAGAGTCTCACTTTATCACCTTTGGTAGAATGCCATGGTGTCACACAGCTCACAGCAATCTCCAACTCCTGGGGTTAGATGATTCTCTTGCCTTAGCCTCCCCAGTAGCTGGGACTACTGGCTCCTGCCACAATGCCGGGGTATTTTTTTGTTGCAGTTTGGCCAGGCGGGTTTGAACCCACCACCGTTGGTATATGGGGCCAGCACACTACCCACTGAGTCACAGGCACCGCCCTCTTAATTAAGTTTTGTTAATTTTGTTGTAATCTAAAAATTGGAACCCTCTTAAATTATAATAAGATTTGTTACATGGCTATTCACTTTCACATTAGCAACATCACTGTTTGTAATGTTCCTTTTGCTTGGTATCTTGAACTTTTTACACGCCAGCACTGTGATCCATACTTACAATAGAGGATGAATAAGGGATTTGAATATCTGAATATCTTAAAAAGTGTGCAGGCCTGAGAAACCCATTGGAAATCATTACACACTCCCTTGACTAGTAATTACCTGAATTTGAAGAAAGAAAAACCCTGGAAATTCTCAGCTCTAATGCAGGATAGTAATTTTGTTTTGGATGTATGTGTATATACATATGCAAATACATGTATAACGTATGTATACAAAATTAAAGTATAAAACATAGAAAATATAAATACAAAGTAAAATATATATAGTAATACACACACGCACACAAAACTAGTTCCAGATAGGCCTTAAATCCTTTGAAACAGAGGATTACCAATATTTTTTTCCTGTTTTATGCATTTCCTACCTTAAGTCAAGCAACTTATAAAGATATTCATATAATATCCAATCATATTTAAGATGATTATCATAACTTTTTCATTCTTGTGTTTAAATTATCAATGCATAACTACCAATTCTATGAGGCTTATATTCAATATACTGTATTTAATTATATGTTTAAAACTGCTTACTTTTTTCCTCTCATTTTCTTGATTTTTTCCTTCTTTCTTTCCTTTCTTTGTTTCTTCCTATTTTTTGATTTTTTTGATTTTTTTTTATTTTTTTTTATTTTTTGATTTTTTAATGATTATGTATTTAACAGTAATCAATAAGACATGGCTATTTTGCTTCACTCTTGTTTTTGAATCCTGTTAATTAAATCCTACTTTTCTTTTTTTTAATCCACTCCTCCCTTGAAGAGTACAGGGGAGATAAACTTTTGTCTCCAGTATTTCTTTGTATGTGTGTTATCTTAAAGATTGGTGACATTCTGCTTCTTGAGTTTTCTTCTAAGACATTTTTCCTTTCTTTTTCTTTCTCTCAATCTCTTTCTTCATCTCTCTCTCCCTTTAAAAATTTGTATGTTCTGTATGCTTATAAGATTTCTTCTTTATTCTAGGATTTTGATTTTGCAGAGGTATATGAGACAACTTGGTGTGACTACTTTTTTTTTTAAATACATGTTTGTTTTTTGAGTTTTTGTTCATTGATCTGCTGATTCCATGGTCCCTTTAGTATAAAAATGCATCTTAGGGTCCTGCAAACTTTTTTTGAATTTCTTTGATCATACCTTTCTTCTATTTATGTCTGTATATGTGTGTCTGTGTTTAAGACCCATATTAAAAATTGAAACTTTTGAAACTTCTTCTTTGAAATTTTTATTTTCCTTTTCCTTCATCTCTTTTTTTCATCTCCTTGTCCACTTATTCCATGTTTCAGCTAACTTCCTGAATTTTACCTTCTAGCTGTTTTATTAAACTTTTTTTTAACATATCCTCATCCTATTTTTAAAATTTCATAATTTCTTTTTAGTTTTTATTATTCTCAGTTTTATGATACCTTATTTGTACTTCATGAGTGCAGTCTATCCTATTACCTCTCTGAGGATGGTAATGTGAATACAGATGCCTATAAATGTTTATAATTATTCTCTTTCTGAGAATAGAAAATAATTACATTATATATAATACATATGCACAATTACTACAGTATATGTGTATATATGTGTGTGCGCACCTTTCTGCTCTCCGAATTGTTTTTTGCTTGTTTGTTTGTTTTGGTTTAGTTTTGTTCTGTTTCTGTTCTTTCCTGGATGTTATGATAAAAGATTTTACTCAACTTTCTGGTGCGTCTTTGAATATAATTTGGAGCTTTATGTACATGGATGAAGGTAGATTAAAAGGGGCTACATTTTAGGCAATCTTGTGGGCATCTGATAATTTGGGGGATAGATCATGAAATATTCTCCTAGACTGGGGAGTGTTCATTGCTTGAATTTGGAAGGATAGAATAGGAGATCTAGATTTCCTACTCTACTTATTATAGACTTTTAAATAACTATCCTGTTTCTTTAGCTCTACCATTTACTCCTGTCTCTTGAGATATTGTTCACTTCAGTAACTAAAACTTTCTTGCATATCACATTGGAGTCCAGCTGGACTGTTTGTGGTGGCGTTTTTCATTAAGCACTTAGGTTTCAATGTTCCCTGTTCTTCTAAATTAGTTACCACTCTAAACTAATTTATTCTCTTCTAATTTCACTGATATCTCCCATCTGCTGGCACTCTCTTTCTTGTCCTTTGTCTTTGTTGGTTTATAAAATTATATCCCTTTCCTGGCAATAAGCTGGAGTTTCATGAAGGAGAAATAGTAAATATGCTTCTCAATATATTTATCTGGAGAATTAAAGTTGATTTCAATGCCAAGGATATTTTTCGGCTGATGTGAAGAGTAAACATATCATTTTTCAGAATTAAAGAAGTAAACAAGTCTAAAAAAATGAATATATATTAGCTTCACACTCAGGATATCATATTACCAAATTACTGAAGGGATGCACTATAATATACAGAAACTGAGAAATAGGATATATGCTTGGGTCCCTGTTGTTGCAGTAACTCAAATGTGTGTGTGTGTCCATGCATGTGTGTATGTGTATCTGGTTCCCCTTTCTAACATTTTTAACAGTGAGACACTTTTTTTTAATATATTGAAAAATATAATATCCTTTGAAACCCAGATCTTGGTTTATCATAAGAAATGCTTATCGATTTTTAGTATGCATTTTAAAACTGTGTTTAGAAAATGCCTTAAGAGTAAAAGAGTAGAATTTTCTATTTTTAAAATAGATTCTAGAAAATTTCAAAATCTATTGATAATCACTATCATTAATACAATTGACTTATTACTGATATTCAAATAGATTTCAAGTTGATATTTCTAGTACTGTTCCAGCAGCATAATGATGTTCTCATTCCTTGGATCCTAAGACTTTTCATCACCTCAATTCATATTAAAATGTGCTATTTCTGTCACAACTTGACTGCCATTACCAATAAAGAAATAGTCTTCTTCTGTGTCTCCTAAAGCATCTTCTGACTTATTTCCTATAAGGGAAATCTAGTGCTTTTACTTCCAGGAAGATGGAGGAGATTTGCTTTCCCCTATTCTTCCAAAGAAGTATAACTAAAATTACTGAGCATTATGTTTAAAACTAACATTAGAAGATTCTAAAACTTCTAAAGCATTAGAAGATTTTCAACTGGTGTGCAGCGGCACACTAGTGTGCTGTGAGAGGATCTTAAGTGCGTCACAAAATTTTTAAAGACTATTAATTAAATTATTTTCAGAAGAAGTTCAAAGTATTTTTTTTAGCTTTTTTTTTTTTAATCAACATAGTTTAAGTGTGCCATGGAAGTTTACCTGTGCATTCAAGTGTGCTGTGATATACAAAAGGTTAAAAAACACTGCTTTAAAAGGTAGAGCGAGTAAAGATGAACTCCAGACCATAGGATACAAAGAAAAATGTGATATTGAGTTCCATAGGTTTTCTTTATTTGCTTCATATATTTCAGGCTCAGAACTAAAAATGCCAGTGTTCCCCTTAACATGAACATAACACTAGAAACATTGCCCAACAGAAAAAGAATCAATGTTAGACTTCATCAAAATTAAACTGTTCTCTGCAAAATGTCTTGTTAAGAAGATGAAAAGAAAATGTATATATTAAGAGAAAATATTTGTAAACCATGTATGTGACATATTGCCCTAAGAGTCTTGTGGAAAAGTGATGACATGGAGAATAAGCATGCTTATTGAAATTGTGTTTTAAATAAAGGTGACCATCTGCTCACTCAGGCAAAATGGTGAGCTTCTTTATTTACAGTTGGTTTATATAGGGAATTTTGTACACATGCACTATACAGCAATGACCTCGTTGATCCATTTAAACATCATGTGACTACCTCGTGATTAGCTTCCAATAATCCACTCAACATACACCTTTTGACATAACCCTTTCAACATAACCCAATTTAACATAACTTAATGGAAAAAATGTTGTTAGCCATTATTTCTTTGTTCTTATGTGATAATGCCTGAGGCTATGGAAGAACAAGGTAGATTGAATACCTGCCCTTGCTGGCCTTGCCATTTGAAGGCTGTTTCTTCAGATCTTTAAACATAAAGAAACTTCTTGGGTATACAGGAATTTGCGTGGAAACCTCTGGTCCCATGTAGGCCTGTTTTGCTGGAACCTTTTATAAGGAATTTTCAGGCTGGACTTCTCAAAAGCCTTTCATGAGCCCAAGTTTCATCTGTGCCATTAAATACCTGTATGCATTGGATAAATTCCTCTTCTCTTGAGGTCTCCAAGCATATTTCCATTCCCAAACCCATCAGCAAGCAACCTTTGTTACTTACCACAGATCAGGAAAGGTTACTGATAGGTATTTGGCCAGTTTTCCAAAGGGCTTTTTTAGTGGCCTTATAAAGTCAACCTTAATTCCTTAACACAGTAAATGCTATTCCAACCAAAGTCTTGGTCAAGTTAGGCTCACAACAAACCTAGTCACATGGGATTCTGCCTCAGTTTCTTACAAGTATGCCTGCACAAAGTCTTTTCACTGCTCTCTCTCAAATGGCTTTTTTGGGCAGAGGCATATAGGCATTTATCCTATAGTGACAAAGCACTAGTATTTCAAATATATAAAGGACTCTCAAAACACAACATTAAAAACATAAATTTAATCCAGTTAGAAAATAGGTAAACAGGCATGAAGAGAAATTTCCCTGGAAAGGATATGCAAGTGCCCTGTGTATTAATCTGCTTGGGCTGCTGTAACAAACTACTCAGACCAGCAGGCCTGAGCGGCAACAGTGTCATGGAGGCTGCAAGTGCAAGATGCAGGTATATCAGAGTTGGTTTCTGCTGAGGCTTTTCTTCCTGGCTTGTGGATACCCACCTTCTCACTGTGTCTTCTCATGGCCTCTCCTCTCTGCACTTCAGGGAGAGAGAGAGCCCGTTTATATTTCTTCCTTTTATAAAACCCTCAGGCCTGTTAGATTAAGAGCCTTGCCTTACAACATCACTTAACTTTAATTATCTCCACATAGGCCCTATCTCCAATTATAGTCATATTAAGGATGAGGGCTCCAACATGTGATATTTATGGGGGAAATTATTCAATCCATAACAGCACATAAATGTGAGAAAGAGGTTAAAACCATTAGTAACCTGGCAAATAAAAATGAAAATCACAATGAGATATTGCCACACACATCAGTTGGCTAAAATAAAATATAGATAAAACCAAATTCTAGTAAAGATTCAGAAGAAGTAGAGTACTCACACCTTGCTGTCAGTGATGTAAAATGATCCAACCAATACAGAAAGCAGTTTAGTGGTTCCTTAAAATACTAATTCTGAAACTGTCCTATAATTCAGCAATTTAACTCTTGGGCATTTTCCCTAGAAAAGAAATTGTATACTCACACAAAATTCTGTATGTGACTATTTATGGTACTATTATGTGTACAGTCCAGATTTCCCATGAGAGTTGAAAGGTTGAACAAAGTGTGGTGTATTCTTGCCATGGTATAATACTGAGCAATAAAAAGAGGACAAATTGTTGATATATGAATGGCTCAGATGCCTAGTTGGAAAAAAAGACAACTTTAATTGGTACATAGTGTATGTAACATGCTACCTACAGTATATAACATTCCTGAAGTTGATAAAGTTTAGAGAAATAGAGAAGAGATTAATGGTTGTCAGGAATTAATGAGAGGATAGAGTCCAGAGGGAAAGTAAAAGTGGTTGCATGCCAGCAGCATGAAGAGTCTTTGTGGGGATGGAACTCTTGCATCCATGGACTTCATCTTCTAGATGTGATAATATACTACAGTGTGTGAGATGTTGCCATTGAGGGAAACTTGGTAAAGGGTACAAGGGCTTTCCCTGTATTGTACTTAAAATTGTACCTGAAATTACAATGAATTTACAATGAACTTAAAATATATATATATATTTAAAAAAAAACAGACAGAGACAAAACTACCAGGATAACTATACTAAGATATTAAGAATATCTCTTTTGTTTCAAAATCCAAAAAATTATGAACAAAAGCAATATAATTAAAACAAAAGGAATATAATTATAAGTAAGGACAGACTTCAGGAAGACCTGTTACTTTATATGGAGCAACAGCTCTCTTATTCTCATTAGAGTTTGTTATTTCTCATTAATCTTACTCCTTGTTTGTCACTGTAGCTATGTCAGATAGATCACCTTAAGGAAATAATGTGCATCTTTTTCTTTATGAAAATCCTGGTTTCTTTCACTACTGGGATATTTTTGTTTAAGGCTTTTTGCCCAATATCGTCATTCCACTAAGAGGTAAGAATGAGGGAAGCATCAAGACCTGTTTAATAAACACAGAATGAATTTTTGTCATGTGTTTTTCATACTGATAGACGCGAGTTCTTTATTCTAGTGAGTAATAATGAATGAATTTTACTCTTGTAAAAAATATTCTCTAATTTCAATTAATGTATTTACCAGTGATCTCATAAGATCATGTATCATATGATATATATACAAATCAGAATTTGAATCAATATGCATACCCTGAAGAAAAGACAATGGAGTGTGAGTAAATGCAATTAAAATACATTAATATTTGGGGGCAACTATTGGGAACTGGGTATATTTCTTGTGTTTTTCTTAATCCCAGGGTTTTCCTAAATATTTTATAGGTAGTGCATTGAATTTTCCAGATAATTACCTCTGTTCTCTACAGGATAGTTACTAAGGAGTTGGTCAGGTATCTGTTGATTTTACCTGCTTTGCTTTACATGCCTGTAGAAAAGTTATTGCAGCCACTGCAACATTTACGACCTGTTGCCCAGTAAGAGGACACTGCTCTATGCCAGTTAACAAGGGTGCCTGTCCATACTCAGCAGCACTGACAAATTGATGACAATTTGCGTCATCAAAACAATAGTTTGCAATTGTGCACATAAAACTAATTTAAAAAATGAATCAAGTTCATTTCTGGAAACTGTTACAGATCGCGGCTGATTACATTGTGTTATTTTTTCCTGCTATCTTTAGGAAAGGAATTTGTTGAAGTTGAACTAAGTGAGAAACACCATTGCTCTTATTTAGTGTGGTCAAGCTCTAATTTGCAACTAGGATTTCAAGTACATAAAGCCCTAATTTGTGAGTCCATATTATGTGTCATTTAGCCACTTCAAAGTATGACAGTAAATAGTTGAGGCTACATAATTTTTTAAAGGAAAAAAAAAATGATCACAGCCATGTTTCCAGTGAAAAGAAAGAATTTTAAAATGCCTAATTGCTGCGTGTCTGCTAAGTTTTTATAGTAGATCATCAAAAATAAATAATTTGTGAGCAAATGTTGGGAAAGAAAAATATAAAAATAACAATGAAATGTAGTTTTCTTTCTCTTCATGAAACACCAAGTGTTCTTGCATTTGTAGTATGCAATGCAAACCTTGGGGTTACTGTGTTCTTTCCCACTCAGGCATATTAAATACATGTTTTTCTTGGTCAATTTTTTTTTAATTGGCTTGGCACCCATAGCTCACTGGTTAGGGCGCCAGCCACATACACCTGGGCTAGTGGGTTTCGAACCCTGCCAGGGCCTGCTAAACAACAATGACAATAACAACAATAACAACAAAAAGCCAGGCATTGTGGCGGGCACCTATAGTCCCAACTGGGAGGCTGAGGCAAGAGAATGCCTTAAGCCCACGAATTTGTGGTTGCTGTGAGCTGTGACAGGACAGCACTCTACGGAGGGTGATATAGTTAAATTCTGTCTCAAAAATAAAATTGTTTTTAAGTTGGAAATGCCAATATGCAGACTTTCCCATGATGAGTCACTTCCCATAAGCTTGGTGGTCATATTTTACTACACATTTGGCTTTGCTCCATTTGTGCACCAGGGAGAAATTAACTGACTAAGGATTACTTGCATAGCAAACTTCAAGCCATATCATGAAACATGTGGTGCTGCCCTCTTTTTCAGGATAGTCTTATATTTTTAAAAATAAAATTAAAAAACTTGAGATTGGTTTATTAAAATACTGACACTAACTAGAAATTAATACTTACTAGAAATACTAAAACCAGATCAACTGAAAGTATAGCATTGCTTTCTAAATGTAAGTGGTAAAATAAACACGCAACTTTGCTGCACTCAAACCTTATTTAAATTTGAGTAAACTAAAAAGAATTAAGTGATTTAATGGTAAATTAAACTTTAAACTTAGCATATTTGAAGGGTCACTGTGTCATTATGACTTATGCATATTTTTGCATAAATGTCACTGGCAACAAACGGCCTATTTGGAAATTAACCTAAGAAGATAATGTATCTCATGGGACTCAAAATGTCTAGGTCCAATGTCTCCAGTGGACAATCCTGTGGATTCCTTTTGTAATGAGCTGGCACCCAATATCCATACTGCCACAGACAGTGTGTGTATGGTCTGGCAAAGGAGAACAATGACTCTATTGCTTCTCCTATTTCTATAGATAACTCTCCCATTTTTATCTAAAATAGTTTACACAAATCATAAGGAAAACTAGCACCATTTAATTTATATCTCATCTTACAATGTGTTTTTTCAGCTCAAGTTATGGATGTATATAACATCTGGACATATATAAGCATTAAGCACTTTCCTGGGTTCATTAGAAGTCAGAAAAATAGTTAACATCAGCTAAGACAATTAAATTATAACTTCACATTAAAAGGGGATATTTCCTTTGTTCCAGGGAGGCTGTGAATGTCTATGGTACAGTGACAATCAGTCTAAACTACAGACATGGACTTTTGCTACTTCAGTTCTTTTTAGGCTGTGTCATTAGTTGAAATAAATCCCCAAGGCTTATTTATACTCTAAAGATTTTTTCAATGCTTAAAAAGAACATTTTCAAATAAAATTTCTTACCCTGAAAGCTAAAGTAATCAGAGTATCTAACATTGTTTTGACTACATCCATTATTTAAAGTGCTGTTACCCAGAATGCCCAAATGGCAGCTAGAGTTCTCCCTGTCACAAACTGACTCTATCTTGGAACCAATACCTACAATGGCATCACTTATACTATGTATTTTGGTTGGTTAAAACATCCTGACAACTCTTGGCAATATTGCCAGAGTCTTTCCCTGTGATCAAAACAATTATAACCCAAGTTTAACCAGACAGGAGTTGTGTCATGTGGGAAAACCTATTAGGGATCCAATTATTTTAGTTTAATTGACCTTTTGAAATAATCTTTGTGGTACATTTCATCTTGTCACTTTGTCTCCTATTCTGCCCATAAATAAAAGATACCCTATTATAAAAATCAATAGAGCATTTTGGCAATTATCAAATTGGTCTGATAACATGTTGTTACCTCATATACATTTTATTATTATTTTATATATATAATTGAGAGTGGAACTTAGCAAAACATGAGAATACAGACTCACCATTATCATTGCATTTCCTTCTTTAATTAATATTTAATTACCTTTAAATATTAGAGATTTGATTATGTTAGCTGGAAGAACAAAGTGGTTTTAGTGCAAGAGAAAAATTTAATAAGAAATATCCCAAAACATAATACATGGCATTAGTTGAAGAACGATTTTTACCCTCATGAAAACTTTTTTTGCATAAATGGACACATAGAGGAAAAAAAAAAATAGGCCTACACAGCTGTACTGAGGGAAATGTCAGGACACAACTGCGATTTTTCTGCCCCTAGTCTATGTTTCAATAAGATTCTCACTTTGGAACTTTTTATTGTGTAGTCACAAAATTGTTTCACTTATGTGTTTCCTAACATGTTGTCTTTCTCTTCTTTTGAAGGATGTGCAGCGTCTTTGATGTTCTAAATATGGCAGGGATTAATGGC
>NW_003852578.1:508012-514816 GCF_000181295.1 Otolemur garnettii
TACTTGTTCAATTCTGAAAGCATTTCTCAGCATCTTCTCAAATAGGTAATTGGAGAGTTTGGCATCGGGCAGCAAGGCTACTCAATTATTATAATTTCTTCATGGAGACCTGTACTTTAATACTTTCTGTTGTAGTTGAAACATTTGATGATGGCACTATATTGAAGAAACTCTAAATGACATGTTTTATGCTTGACTCTAAAATTTGTCATTCTTTTCACACAATTACTTACACATGGGAATAACACAGAATCAGGAAAGGCTTTAAAATTTAGGAATTGGTGGCGGCTGTGGCTCAAGGAGCAGGGCGCCAGCCCCGTATACTGGAAGTGGCAGGTTCAAACCTGGCATGGGCCAAAAACTGCAACTAATAAATAAATAAATAATAAAATTTAGGAATTTGATAAACAAAAACATTATCACTTCTTCAAGAGGAAGATTGTTCTGCATTGCTCAATAGTTGACAGTCCTAATCCATCTATAAATATTTCAGCTGTAAAACTGCACATAACTAAAGAGTGGATTATGACATTGACACATATTATTTGTTTTCATTTAATCATATTGAGAATATTTTGAGATTAAAGTTAAATGAAAAAAAGAAAGTATGATTTAAATGATAGACTCATATTTGGCATTTTATTTTTAAGCAAGAGAGAACAAAAAGCAGGAAATAAACAACCTCAAGCACAATAACTGTATTTTCTAAAGTGTTGTGTAATTGACATACAAAGAAATTAGGTAAACACAATAATATACTGTAATGTTTCTTCAACACCATTGAAGAATGACAGCAAAGGCATAAACTTAATCATTGTTTTAATTACTGAAGATTCTCCAGGTTACATAGGTTAAAATAAAATACATAAGTTCATTTCTCATGATATCATAGCTCAGTTAACCATCTTCATATACTCTGGATATAATACTGTATGTTATATTGAAAGAAAGTTTCACCTGAGATGTATTTTTACAACAATTACAATTCCACTGGGCAAAGAAAGAGACCCAAACCAAACCAAACAAATCAAAGCAAAACAAAACAAAAAGCCCGGGCTATTCTTAAACCTTAACCTTAGATTTGGTGGTTAGAAAGAAGTCTCATGTATATTTTTAATTTATTTTGCATTAAACACATATGAATATTAAATGTGCATTTGGTACACACACACATATATATAAGGTAATGAATAAAGTGTTTATGTTTTATAATCGAATAAGAGAGTAGTTTTGCATGGAAAAAAACAAATCCTCCTTCAGGATTATTATACAAAAATATTTCACTAACAATTCTCTTTAGAATTTTTAAAGAGAGTGCCTCGAGTGGGATGCAATTATAAAAGGGACTTATCTAACAAATGCAATCAGTGTAACCTAACTCTTTATATTCTCAATGAATCCCAAATAAAAATAATAATAATAAAGTAAGCAATTTTTTTCCTCCTAACTTTAGGAGAATGTCCAAATGAAGTTATACTTCCTGGTTTCTTAATAAAATGAAGAGTTTGCAAAAAATATTTTATAATATCTTCTAGAATCTTATTCCAATACTTAACTGTATTTGCTGCCAGAAAATTTCAAAATTAATGTAGCAATTTTTCAGTACTATAAAGTTTACAGATGTACTTTCCTTCTCCAACACCCTTTGAAATATAGGAGGAGACATTTCAAATGTCCTGACATCATAAGCACAACCATATTGGAAAAAAAAATTCGGGAAAAACTATAAGGAGAAAAAAATTAGAGTTGTTTATATACCCACTGCAGGCTGCCTACTTCAAGCACTGGAGTTCCCTCCAAACACTCAAAGGGTCAAGCTCCACTGCGGACTCCTTTGTAACCCATCTTTTCTTACCCAGGGCCATGTTTGAGATTCTTTTCAATTTCCTCAAGCAAAATTGACTTTTACTTTCTTATTTATTTATTTAGTTAGTTTGTTAGCCCTGAAAGCACTAACTACTTAATTTGATAAAGTAAACCGGGATGAAGGCTGAAGCATTTGTTTATTTTAATAGTAGTTTTAGGGAGATAATTATTATATCTCAATTCAAAGAAGTACCTTTAGCTATAGGAATTTTATTCCAGATGTAAACAGAGTGCGACCCCATGATATTCTGGGGTTTCTATCATCATTTTCTGTGTTATTTGCACCCTCTGTTCTTTATTCAGGGCGGCAGAGGAATGAGCTTGGGGAGTGGGAAGGAATCTGATCTATTTCAAAGCTGTTTCTACCTTGTGGGGAAAAGGCTTACATGGAGCCAGAGACTCTAGTAGCGACCAATTTTACTTTCCCAAAACACCACTGCAATATTAATGAAACTCAAACTTAAAGCTTAATCTAACCTTTGGATCACCTACTAATCCTCTCTCTCTGAAGACGGTGCATTGCTGTGCTTTCAGTGAGTTTATTTCTGAACAGCAAAAGATGGAGGCAGTAAGGAAAATAGGTTTGTAGACATAGACACTGCCTTTAATTCTGTCCCAGATTTTCATGCAATTATAATTATGACAATTTTTTATAACAAATGAAAGTAAAAATTTATAAAATTTAATGAATATAGTAATGGAGAAATTTGAATGCTACATTAAAATATCTGATACACATTATTTTATTATGAACAGATTAGAAGAACATAGTAAGGAAATTATGTGCCAGTGTACTCTCTCAGCAAAGATTAACAATAATCTACATGCCACAATGCCAGCAGCCCAGCATTCTCAGTTGAACAGGAAATTATTAGTGGTAGGGGAGAGGGTAATGATTTCAAAAAGATGTGGCAGAACAGTGATTAAAATGGGAGGGTTAGATAAAGGGATTATGGAATCTTTCCAAAGGATGTGGAGTTTGGAAACCCACCCAGGGGGAATGAATGGAAAGTAGACTCACACTGTTGGCTACAAGACAAACAAACCCTATGCAATGCCCCTTTCCCAGGGGAAAAAAAAAATACTTAGTTACATACAATAGGTTCCTTAGGGTCCTAGACACTTCCCCTCATGATTTCAAATACAGCCATTATTTGAGCACTTTCAAGTCTCATAATTTTATAACACTAAGTGCAAAAGAAAAGAGAGCATTAGTAATCTAGTTTTTGCAACAAAAGGTCTAAATATCCCAGAGTAACCAATCACCTATACATTCCCAAACCAATCTCCAGGGCCAGGTGATATTGCTAATTCCACTTTATAGTTAAGAGAAATAAGAATTAAAAGGTAATGAATAAAGTGTTCATGTTTTATAATCAACTAAGAGAGTAGTTTTGCATGGAAAAAAACAAATCTTCCTTCAGGATTATTATACAAAAATATTTCACTAACAATTTTAAAAATTTTTACTTTTATGCAACGATTCAATTTTAGCATTGGTGTTTCAAAAGATATTTATATCAGAAGAAATACTTAATGTTGATAATATAGTGTAACATTTATATACACTATTGTTTACACCTTAGTTATTTTTTGTTTTCATCATGTGTTCAAAGAATAAAATAAAACTTTGTTTTTTATTTTAGAAGATAAAATTCTGAATGCTAACTTTAAAACAGCTATTAACAGACTAAATATTGGACAAATATTTGATTTGAAAGATACAGGCCATTAATGATGGCCCCTGTGAGGAATTATCTAATTGCTTTAGCTATTCTGTCCAAATAAAATGAGAAATGATATGATGCGAGCAACATAATTCTGTACAAATAATAAAATATGGAGAGAATGAAGATGATATGCTATTACATAAATTTCATAATTTAGAGACATACTTATAATGCTGAAGGATAAACTCACAATAGCAATCTATGTTGAGAATGTCTGCTCTCAATCAGTTTTCACATTAATAAGACATTTCCGCTTTCCTGTAATATATGAATTTCCAGAACTCAGTTGTATTTTATATCTAGCCTATGACATATATGCCCAGGTTAGATTTTCTGATGTGGCAGAATCCCCCTGGGAGTCTTGTCCTGTCTGTCTGTGCTGGTGCCTGGTGTCCGCAATCCCCAAACACTCTTTGCAAAGCAGGACCTAAGGGCTGACCTAAAAACCACCTGAGCCCACCACACTGCACCACTGACAAACTCCTCCCAACTGATGTTTTGTTAGGTTGAATATCTGATGTGTCAGAGTCAGATGAAACTAATTCAAAATTTCTTGTCTACCTCTGAAAAACTTACTCAGAGGAACCACAAGTCTAGATTTGCTTTGCCCAACCCAATCTAAGCCTATTGTTTCAGCAAAATTAGTAGTAGTATTTCCTTCACTCACAAATTGTGCTAATTTGAAAAATAAATTCTGTGGTCACTCTAGCTATAAAAGTTGCTTACTTTTCAACTAGTTGTTTTGTAAAAGAAGCAAAATTATATGTTGTCAATACATATTATTAGTGATGGGAACTACTTTCTTGGGAAGTCTTAATATGCATCTAATGTTGTGTCAATAACTTTATTTATATTACCATATAAGTACTTAAATCTTTGAAAAAGTACTATCAAATTTCATGGTAAAAAATAGAGACAAAGAATTAAAATGTATATTGTAGTCACATAGGTGATTTGTTGGTAAATTGGAAATTTAAACCTAGATATGTTGAAATTATATCTCTAAAATAACCATTTCACTTTTCTATCTAGCATTTAGAGATTCATTGGATTAACCTACCTTCCATCCCATAATCAATCTTGAAACTTTCTGACTTGACTGTACTTAATGATTACTTTTTAAAAACCTAGTGTTATGGATATGTACAAATCTTGATATAGTGCAAGGTTGACCTTCATTCTCTAGGGATTATTGACAGATTATAAACACATTTCATTTTCATGTAGTTAAAATAATTGACTTTTAAACAAAATTAGCTACATTAAATCAGAAAGGTAAAAGTTTGTTTAATATTAGAATGCTTAAGAATTAAGTTATATTGTACTACTATACAATTTCACATATGTTTTCATTTGTTGACTGTTGGAAAGTACCTTCAGAGACTTTTATTATCATTTTTCATCTTAGTCAAAGTATTCAAAGCACATAACATAATGACTATCAAAGATGAACATCCAACAAATATTCTTGAATGATTAAAGAAATTATGTAGGAGGGGGTCATTTCTCAAGGAACTTAAAATTAGCTTTAAGAGATTAGCCTAAATAAATTGTATATAACTATGTTTAAAGTCTGAAGACTAAATGTGTAAAAAGTAAAAGATGTAATGACAGAAGAAAATATGCTACTTAGACAAGATTTTTCTAGTTCCATATGATTTTGTTTTTGAAATCTCAGATAAAGCTAAAGAACTTACACTTTGGGAGACAAGTGGTTAACATACACTTGTCATTTGCTCATAGATACAGTTGTAATTTATAGCTATTAAATGGATTTTAGTGGCCCAACATCATATACACAATTAAGTTAACTGATATATTGAGTTAATGAAGATAATTATTATATGGTATTAAGAGATCAGCATAATTTAAACAAGATCACTTTTAGGAAATGATAAAAACAAACAACTGGGAATATATATTCGAAGAGAAGATATAAAGGCATCCAGATGAATGAAGGTACATTAGGCCATGGTATTTATTATGCAGAAGTCATTGATCATTTTAACCATCATATTGCAGCATTAGAAGGAACTCAAGTTAGTAACTGAGCCTTCATCCCTGAAGTATCACATCCAGGAAATAACTAATTACTGAGGGCTGTTCCTTCATGTAGTTGCATATTCTCATTACTGATAGAAAGACGCTAGGAAGTTAGAAAACTTTCTAGTTTATTGGAGCCGATGACTAAGAAGGAATTCAATTTAAAATAAAAATTGTACCCTTATTGTCCTCTCTGGAAGGTCGTATTTTATATGTTATCATCGAACTTCATTCATGAAGCATTTCCATTTCACTTTAACAAATAGTAGAATTATAATTTTTATAATTTTAAAACCAAATTATTTTGATTTATTGTACTTTAATAACCAAAGCATCACTACAAAATAGATTTTCTTAATGTTGAAAATTATTAAATGTCTGTTTCAAGATGGCATACAGCTGTATCCCAGAAATATTTCAGGTCCAGTTTCAGATTACCATGTAAAGTGAAGGTGTCAAACACATTTTTTTGGTTTCCAAGTTAATAAAAAAGTTCTGTCTACACTATACCTTAGTATAGTAAGTGCTCAATAGCAAATGTCTAAAAAAAGTACGTATTTTAATTCAAAATACTTTATCAATGAAAATGCTGAGTATAATCTAAGACTGAAAATTCAGAACCTTTTTAATGACAATTTTTACTTTGATATTGATGACTTCTGACTGATTAGGATGTTTGTTATGGAAGGTTGAAATAACTGGAAATTTCATAAAATAAGACAACCAATGACATTTGTCATATGAATCAACTCTTTCTTTTATAAGACTTCTGTGTAGCATACAGTGCCATGTGGTAGCATTTCACTCATTTTAGAATATCTTTTATAATTTGAATAGCCTTCTCAAATCCTGCCACTGCATTATCAACTAGGTTCCCATAATAGTCTAAATCCTTTCTTATTATTTCAACACATTCACAGAATCTTCCCCAAGGATAGATTCCAAGAAACCACTTCGTTTGCTGATCATAAAAAAGGATTTGTTACAAAAGATTGAATTCACAGGAATACAAGAGATCATAAGTAGTCAAGATACCACATGCAGTTCTTGTTTTTATGAAGTTTATATTCCCATTAGAGGAACAGATCATTAAAAAGAATAAATAAATAGGCTTGGCACTTGTAGCTCAGTGGCTAGGGCACCAGCCACATGCACCAGAGCTGGC
>NW_003852578.1:514842-538629 GCF_000181295.1 Otolemur garnettii
CCTTGTGTTTATAAGTTAATGTTTTGCATCAAATATAAAAGATTTCCAACTGTATTCTTTCCAAATTTTTATGCTCATTCTCTCTTCTGAAATTACAATTGCACAAATATTAAGCTGTTAAGTATCATGCCAAATGTCACTGATACTCTTTCATTAAAAAAAAAAAATACCTTTAAAGAATAAATACTATTTTAATTGGTGACATTGGTGATAATGCCCCTAAAAATAAAAAAAAAAAAAACACCTTGGGGAAAAATGTAGAGAAACATATTCAGACACAGATGGCTTTTAGAATGGAGTTCATCTATAAACTCCTATAGGAGGTACTATAAACTAAATGTAGTAACAGATAAAAACAGAGAGTGAGTATTTGGGCCATGTTGTGATCCAAGAGAACATAGTCAAAAGCTTGTAATAAAATTAGACATTTGGAATATCCAGAGTTTTCATATTACATTACAAATTAATATTAAAATTAATATTAATATTAAACTTAAATTCTATGTAGCACTCTTAAATAAATGGATCTATATAAAACATTAATAATTCTTTAACTTTTCAGAGATAACAGAGGCTTTTATAAATGAGTGTAATGTTTAAGTCATTTAAAAGACTATGTTGGCTTCCTCAAATAAAAAAAATTAGTGATGACTAGGTCTAAATCATTTAGATTCATTATCATTCATATTACAGAAATACTAGAGTGGTATATTTATATTATTGATCTCTTCCATTTTAATTTAGATTTTTTACCCTCAGGACTTATGCAAATATATGTGAGGAATGTTATTATAAACACACTTATTTTTCTCCACTGAGAATGTGCTGGAAGAAAGATGTTTGTTCATTAACCTAGATTTGTCTAGAAAAACATCAAGAATTATTATAGAACTATAGAATTAAGGCAGTGTGGTATTGGTACAAGGATAAATAGACAGAATAGAGACATAAGGAGATATTGCTCCATGCACACGTGGTAAACTATCTGATAAATATTGGACCTCGTTTTTATAGGTCATTGTGGAAAATGTGGGCTGATTTGTAATTTCTGTAAGACAGAGTATCTATGTAGAGAAAAACTAACATGGATCACAAACTGATAAAATACACCAAAATCAATTTAAGGTGGATTACAGGATTAAGTGTGAATATCAAAACTGGAAACTTCTAGAGACAATTAAAGAATGTCTTCATGGCTTTATTCTAGGATAGGTTTTAAACAATAAACAAAATTGACAAATAATAAATTAAAATATTAATAAGCTCAACTTGAGTGAATTAAAAGCTTTTCTTCATATAGGACACCATGAAGAGTAAAAGACAAGCCACAACTAGTGAAAAGGTATTTTAAACATACTTAAGTATTAGTATCCAACATGTAAAATAAATTCTAAGAATCAAAACATAAAAACATAGCCTAATAGAAAAAAAAGAGCTTTTTTAAATTGAATCTACTAGTAAATATTTCTTCCAGAAATGGCACTTATGTTATATAATCTAGAGGAATTTATATGCATCAGAAAATAAAGTCAAAAGTATATCTAGTAGTAATATTTGTAAGTTAACAAAATGTGCAACAGCAACATTTTCTTCTGTGATAGAAGAACTAAGTCCTTCCATGTACATTCTATTGAATAATACATGCATGTACTAACACATGTGAATCAACTGGTACTATGCACTTTACCATGAATAGATCTCAAAGTAACAATATAAATAAAATAAGAAATAAAATACATAATAAATATTTTTTGAAAAAAATCTCCCAATAAAAAATCTTACACCCACCTACATACAGACAAAATGAATCTGTGAAGAAAAATATAAAATAAGGGAATTATCATATTGAATTCATTTTAGAGAGGAAAGAATAAGAATGGGTTATTACACAGTTTAGTCTTCAATATTACTGTTTTCCTTTCTGTTTTTTTTGTTGCTTTTTTGGGGAACTTTTTTTTTTTTTTAGTTAAACTGGGTCATATTTATATGGGGATAATTTTTTTTTTTTTTTGAGACACAGTTTCACTATGTTGTCCTTGGTAGAGCTGTGGTGTCACAACTCACAGCAACCTTAAACTTTTGGGCCCAAGCAATTCTCCTGCCTCAGCCTCTCTAGTAGCTGGGACAACAGGCACCCACCACAACACCCAGCTATTTATATGGGGATAATTTTAATACTCATTTATAATAAAAAAAAATTCTGCTGGGATTACAGGCACCTGCCACAATTGCCACAGTACTGGGCTATTTTTAGAGATGAATACATTTTCTTGCACAGGCTGAACAAACAATCCACCTGACTCAGCCTCTCAGAGTGACAGGATTAGAGGCATGAGCCACCACGCCCAGCCTATAAATCAAAATTAAAAATATGTATGATATATACAAAAAAGAGTGTCTATGATTAAAATATGAATTCTAAATATAATTAAAATTTAAGCTAAAAAGAATAATGCAATAACTGAACTAATTTAAACTAAAACAAACTAGAAATAATGAATGTGATTTTATCAAACATTTTGGAAAATGTATTTCATATCTTCCTTATCTTGCTAAACAAGTAGCAGTAAGCTTGCCCAACAATCCTATCATTATATTTTTACTTTGAAATATAATTATTTATGCCCATTTGTTTACTTTTCTTATGTCCCCTGATAGCCTATAACCTTCATGATTGTAGAAACATTTCCTACTTATATTATTTTAGCAAAATGAACTGAAATGCTGCAAGTAGCTAGTGTGAACAGATCTTGTCATTGTTCTGATTTCATTCCTCTCAAGACCCCACCCCAACCCACATGTTACTCCCAGCCTATCTTGAAACCAATACGGTAAAGAAAGAATTCATATGTAGTAGAGCAGGGGTCTTCCTGGATCCAGCTGTAACATGATGGCAGGCGTTCCTACTGGTTGCTTTGTCCATAGAATATACAAGTTCCAAACAATTCCTAAAAGGAAGTGATTCTCATGCATTTGCTATTTAATTATAGTATCTGAATATCCTTACAAATGTGTTTATGTAATGTACTTGGTTGACATAACTATTATTAAGTAAAAACTGTCTTAAGTATGTATACAGCACTCTTCTTCTAAAATATGGTACTTTTTAATAGATACAATTTCATCTTGGACCTTCAAAATACACTCCATGTTTGAACAAGCTTCACTGCTTTTTTTTAAAAAAAAGTGTGACATGCATGAAATAGAGGGAAATATAAATTTTGTTTTAAACTAGAACCTAAGGATCTGACCTTATCACAGTAATTTACAAGTTGTTTTCAATGAGATAATTAGGCAAGTGTCCATGGTCTACACAGAGTGCTAACAAGAGTTTGCATAAATATTACTATAACTACTTTAGTGAAAAATCAGTTTGCTGATTTTCATTTTGCTCATTTTCATGCTAATATTTTTCTGGCACTGTTGAGTTTACATTCTGTTGTGGGAAGAGACATACTTCTAAATGATTGCACAAACACGTGTGCACATTCAACTGTGACAAGGGATCTGCAGAAAAAGTCTGTAGTGCACTGAAGACCCATTAATAGGAAAATTGACATATTGGTAGTCAAAAAGTTTGTTAGCTTCCCTTGAGGAAGTAGAGTTTGGAAAGATATAGTGGTTAATAGGAATTTAATCAGGTCCCATTTGTTAAATTTTTCTTGTTGCAAAAAATATATATATATTTTTGTTGCTGTTATTGCCACCGGGGTCTTGTCCATAGAATAAGCTGGAGATTATTTATTCCTTCTTGATATTATGAAGTAATTTCTGCAGTATGGGCATTAGTTTCTTTTTCTAGGTCTGGTAAAATTCAGCTGTGAAACTATCCAGTCCAGGACCTTTTTTGGTTGTAAGTTCTTTCTTGCTGTTTCAATTTCATTACTTGATATTTTTCTGTTTAAGAGTTCCATTTCCTTCTGATTGAGCTTAGGGAGGATGTGTGTTTCCAAGAATTTTTCCATTTCCTTGACATTTTCCAAGAGCTGACAAAAAACGAAAAATAAAAGAAAGAAAGAAAAAGAAATTTAGGAAGAGGCCATCCATGGCTTGCAGGACGTGCAAGGACTTGTGAAGAGAGCAGAACACATAGAAAATGAGGGGCTAAGAGGCTTAGCATGAAGGGGGACTGAAAGACTGGTACTGGACAGACACTGTGAGCCCTTCTTAAGCTATGTTGAGGTCAATATTTTAGTCTGGGTTTGGTCTCCATCAACACAAAAGCGTAGCAAGTTCAATGAGAAAGAATGTAAGGTGATTCGAACTCGAGCTCAAGTTAGAATTACCTTTTTAAAACACAAATTGTGAAGCCTTACCTCTAAAGTTTCTGGGCTGGTGTACAAGTATTTGTAATTCTAACAAGTTTTTAGTTGTACTGATATTGTTGATCTGGTGACAGCACTTTGAGAAAACCAAATCTACATAAACCAAACTATAAGAATATAGTGTCTCAACTATGTATTGCTGTGTAACAAATTTCTCACAAGCTTATGATTTAAAACAATGTATTATGAGATTTCATGGCCACATGGGTTGACTGAGCTTATCTGGATTGTTCTCTTTTTGGGT
The DNA here is from genome assembly GCF_000181295.1 of Otolemur garnettii. Lineage (NCBI taxonomy): Eukaryota > Metazoa > Chordata > Mammalia > Primates > Galagidae > Otolemur > Otolemur garnettii. Next base: position 519,412 of record NW_003852578.1, read on the forward strand.
GTCTCAGGCAGTAGCAATTATTTGGTATGTATACCTATAGTTACCAAATGAGTCAACGAAAGAGAACACCTTTTTAAAAATTATAAATTGATGATTTATAATTGTATAAATTGATAGGATATAAAATGATGTTATAATTTATGAATGCAATGTCAAATAATTAGATTAAGTTAATTAACATCACCCTCATCTCCAAAACTTCAATGTAAATTAGTACAGCCATTGTGGAAACCAGTATGAAGATTCCACAGAAAACGAAAAATGGAATTACTGTATCATCTAGAAATCCCATTTCTAGGGTTTGCCTAAAACATTTGAAATCAGTTTGTTAATTTGATGTTTGCATCCCATGTTCATTGCAGCACTATTCACAATAGCCAAGCTATGCAAGCAACCTAAATGCCCATTAGCCAATGAATGGATGGAGAAAAGTTGGCATATATACACAATGGAATGCTATTCAGGTTAAAAAACTGTGAAAAGAAGCTTTACTTACATGTCTGACATCTGGATTGAGATCAGTGTGTTGGATTGTTTTATAATCTTGCCATCCCAGGATTGCAATGTCAAACTAATTGGACTTTTGACATGATAGCTGGCTTTCTGCAATCAAGAAAGAACATTCCACAGATCCAGGCAGAACCTTTAAGGATGCTATAATCTGGTTTGGGAAGTCATGCAGTTGTTTTCTCTTGCATATACTTGTCAAAGGCCAGTTACCAAATGAATAAGTAAGCTAAAATAAAGCACTAGTAACATTGTATTTTATAAAAGTTTGCTAGTGATAATATAACAAAGTACCATAAACATGGATGGCATAAACAATAGAAACTTACTGTGTAACAGGAAAGTTCAGGAGACTGGAAGTCCTAAGTAAAAACAATTGACAGGGCTATTTCCTTAGCCTCAGGGCTATGAGGAATAATTTATTATGTGCCTTTTTCCTAGTTTCTGATATTTTTCCAGCAATCTTTGACATTCTTTGGCTTGTAGATCTTTGCTTTCATCTTCACATGACATTTTTCCTGAGTTTGTGTGTCTGTGTCTGAATTTCCCCTTTTTATAAAGATGAGCAGTCACATTGGATTAGAGCGAATTCTAATGACCTCACTTTCACTTGATTATCTCTCTGCAAAGCCCCCATCGTCACATACAGACACATTCTGACATCCTGGGGTTGAGACTCCAGCATGTAAGTTTTTTGGGGGAGGGGTGCACAAATAGAGCCATCCTTGACTCAAAAGGAGAGACAACACTAGGCTATGTCAGATGTAGTTTATTTATTGGGCCAGCTATACATATTTTGAAAAGATAACAAGTGAAATGTAGGTATAAGAAGAAATTGCTAAAATATTTTTTAATATATATCTTTTCAGTCATACCTATATAACGTCAATCACTCATTCTCTCTTGAATAAAACACTAATATTTACTGATTAATTACAAAGTGTCAATCAAAAATCAAATAGTAAAGTGATTAAGATGATCACTGCAAAACATCTATTGTTCCTATGTTAACTAGAAAAACTTAAATCTTTTAAAAAAAATTCCCACTGATGGTATCAGCTATTAAAAATGGAAATAAAATAAAGAACAAAATGTACTACTTTTAATTGCATGTGACTGTAGTTTAAAATATTCCCCTTTTTGATTCTGAAATATTATGGCCTCCTTTAATTTTCTTTCAAATGCGGGTAGACAATTTTGTTAGAATGGTAAATAAATTACTAAAACTTTTTCTTCTTGTCCTTGACAAGACTTCAGTCTCATAGTTATCATGATGTAGTAAAATTTAGGAACATATTTTTTCATTTAATTTTTATTTTAAGTCAATTCAAATTATTTAAGAGATTGTCCACTGAAAATTCAAAAATTTTACTTAGGCAACCAATTGTTTTAAACATTTATTTAGTTATGGTGCACATGATAATATTCCTTAAGGAAAGAAATTTATGAAACATGATTCTCATATACATATTAGTAAAAATAATTTACTTTTCTGTTCTTTATAGTCACATGATTCAACAGAATATTATTAATTACTATTTGCTGATCACTTACATTACAGAGCTCCTGGACTTGTACACAAAAATAGGCATATCCTTAGCTTTTTGGAGTAAACTTTTTAGTAGGAAAACAAACATTACAAAGTTTGTTTTTATGTTTTAAAAGTGACCAAATTCAGAAAAAAAGTCATTTAAAAAAATTACTATTTAAAAGTATTTAATGTGAGAACTAATGGATACGTAGGATGTAAGTGGTGTTATAGAGTGAACTGGGTTCCTCTAAATTCACACTCTGAAGCCCTAACCCTTATTTATTTTTAGAGAAAGAGTCTTACTGTATTGCCCTCAGTAGAGTGCCCTTGGTGTTATAGCTCATAGCAACCTCCAACTCTTGGGCTTAAGCCAGTCTCTTGCCTCAGCCTTCTGAGTAGCTGGGACTACAGGTGCCTGCCACAATGCCTGGCTACTTTTTAATTAAAATTTGGCTGAGGCTGGGTTCGAACCCACCACCCTCCGTATATGGGGCTGGCACCCTACCCATTGAGCCACAGGCCTCCGGTTAACCCTTAATTTGACTAGTTATTTGGAGATAGGACACAAAGGAAGAAATTAAAGTTTAATGAATTCATAAAGGTGTGGCCCTAATTCAATAAGACTATTATCTTTGTAAAAAGAAGAAGAGCCTCCAAAGAGCTTATTCCTTCTCCACACACAGGCATGCACAGAAAAGAGGTCATGTGAGGACACAGCAAGAAGCTGATCATCTGCAGGCCAGGAAAAGAGGCCTCACCAGAAATCAGCTCTAATGGTACCTTGACTTGACCTAGAACTTCCAGCCTCTGCATCTGTGGGAAATACATGTCCATTATTTAAGCCACCCAGTCTCTGGTATTTTTTTTTTTTTTTTTTTTTTTTTGCAGCTCATGGAGATTAATGAAATAAGTGGGAAAAATGGGTTTATGTATACAGTATAGTTTTAGAATGAGCTTTTTCTAAGTGTTAATAGATTACATGTACATTAAAAACTGATAGAATGCTCAACTTATAGACCTGAAAATATCCAAAACTAACAGAATTTGAGAAACCCAGAGAAATAGGGATCAAAACGAAGGATGAACAGATTATTTGCTATGATTAGTAACATCTCTTCATTTTGCCTAATTCTTTAGCTTTACCTATTTGGAGATCTCATTTACATTTTCCTAGCATTGTGTCAATCAGATTCTATTTTATTATGCCTCAATATTAATAAATTTTTGTTATCAATTACAATAGTGTTGAAATCAATACTTTTTTTAAGTATATGTGATTTTTAGATTTCTAAGTTCTTTAATTCTTCTGAAATCTTCAGCAAGCATCCTTCCTGCTACTTAATGTAAGTAAAATATAAATTTGGAAAAAATTATATTCATGTATTCAGGTAGCCACAAACCTTACATGAAGATATGTGACTTCTCAGTCTTTTTCCAAAGAATAATGCTGTTTTTTACAACCTCCTTTACCCAGTGTAAAGATATTAAAAATCAATATATTATTCAGGACATTAAAAGCAAAACAAAGCAAAATAGATATCCTCACCCAAATATCCTCATTTGTTGTTTAATTGACATGTCTTTAAAATAAATACTGTTTATAAAACTGGCTTTAAAAAAAGCCTAAAGAAATAAGCACACACACAATTACTATCAGAAATGAGTTCAAAATGTAAACAAAAAAGTATTTTAGTTTAAGAAAATATATGAAATAACTTCAGCAAATATATCTTCAAATTATTTAGTCTAGAGAAGAATCAAGAGAAGGCCACTTTCATAATAATTTTCAAGATGGTGAATTACTATAAACATGAGTGATGCTGAGAGGATTCTGGGGTATGGTAGAGTTGGAAGCATCAGAAACTGTCTCCTCACACAATAATTGCACTGAATGAGTCTGCCTGATGAAACTATTTTGGGACTTTAGAGTCTTGAAGGTTTGTAACTTCCAAGGGAACACTTAGGCAGTAGATTGCAATTAAATTTGGCCAATTTCAGGTCTTAACATGGAGCAGCTACCAATCTTCTGTGCCTTAGCCCTGTGTCAGATGGATGTGGATGTGTTCTTACAGCAGCTTTCAAGCATTTCAGTGGAGTTTGAGTGGGAATAAGAGCTTGTCCTTTAAATACTGAGATCTATTCTGAAGGCTGATGGCTGCTTCTGATTGGCAGAGGTCCAGCCAGACATATAGATGTGAATGATAGTGTGGCAAATGCCCCCACACACATATTGTTGCAAGTCATTTTATTTCTGGCTAAAGGAATTTTCAGAGGATTTAAAGAGTTTGGATTTTTTTTTACCCTGCTCATTTTTTTTTCCTTTTCCCTCTTTGGCTGCCTGACATTAAAGGCTGAGATATTCAAAAGTAACTACATATATCAGGGAAATTAGAAAGTCACCGTGCATACCCAAGAAAAGAAATAGATTCAGAGAAGACATGAGAAGACCTTAAATTGACTTTTTAAGCTAACCTTCAGCTTGAAGACAGTCTGAAATCATCAAAACCAAACAAAAACAAAAATATTGGGGGCCCTAACACAGTTACATGTGGACCTTTTCTGCTCCTCCTTCTTCTTTCCTCCTAGGACAAAGACACAAAGCCCCAACCCCCCAAGTTCAGGCCAAAGGACACTAACCTTCCCCAGGAGAGCTATGGAATTTGCCCACCCCATAGGGCCCCATATAAAAGAGGCCTCTAACTGCCCCCAATCACAGATGCCATCTTTACCCTGCCACGGGAGATCACTCTGTCCTTTCCACCTTTCCATAAACCTGGCCTGAACATCTCAGCTGTGGCTTTGTCTCTGGATACCACCACTCAATATCTTTCAAAAACAAAGCCAAAAAGCAACAAACCCTATGGGAATCTGACTTTCAAAGTTACTAGATACTGTACTATTGGATTTTAATGCTCACTACAAAACAATAGCAACAAAAAAATCACAAGGTGTTTAAATAAACAGGGAAGTGCAGCTCATTCAAAAGGAAAAAAACAATCAACAGCAACTGTTCCTGAGAATTACTACATTATGCACCTATGAGGCAAAGGTTTTTAAACAGCTATCTTAAAGGTGTTCAAAGAGCTAAAAGAAGATTGTGACAAAGTAAGGAAAATAATGTATGAATGAAATGTAATATCAATAAAGAGATTAAAAAACTTAAAAAGAAAGAGCTAAAATTCCAGAGCTGAACAGTAAAGTAATTGAAAAGAAAAATTAACTAGAGGAATTTAAAGGCAAATTTGAGCAGTAAGAAGAATCAGCAAAGTAGAAAATGAAGCAACTAAAAATGTACAGAATATAAAAAAATAAACAAAAAATTGAAGATAAATGAATAAGCCCAAGGGAACTGTGGACACCATCAAGTAACCAACATTGTACTGTAGGAGTCCCAGAGAAAGAAAACAGCAGAGATATTATTTGAAGAAATAATGGTCAACACTTCCCAAATTTGAAATACATGAATACAAATATTCAGGGAACTCAGTGACCTTGAAGTATATATACTTAGAGATCCTCACCAAGACACATTAATCAAACCCTTCAAAAATAAAGACAAAAGTAAAGTCTTTTAAAAAGCTAACAAATATGCAAGTGTTTGTTAGCAATATTATCAGCAGATTTCTCATTGCCAGAATTCAGGGAGTTGGTACATTTAAAATATCAAAAAAAAAAACAGTCAACAGTTTTTCCAATTTTTCCATCCACAAAAAGAAACTTATATTCTGGAAAATATCCTTTAAAAATGAGAGAAATTTGACATTTCTAGGTTTAAAAAAATAATAAAGCTTAGGATATTTGTTACCACTAGGCCTTTCCTGAATAAATTATTATTTTTTTGAGACAGAGTCTCACTTTGTCACTCTCTGTAGAATGCTGTGGCATCATGGCTCATAGCAACCTCAAACTTTTGGGCTTAAGTGATTCTCTTCCCTCAGCCTCCCAAGCAGCTGGGACCACAGGCACCTGCCACAGTGCCTGGCCATTTTTAGAAGTGGGGGGGGTCTCACTCTGGCTCAGGCTGGTCTTGAACCTGTGAGCTCAGGCAATCCACCCGCCTCAGCCTCCCAGGGTGCTGGGATTACAGGCATGAGCCCCTACACCCAGCCCCACCTGAATAAAATCTTAAATAAAATCCATCAGGATTAAACAAACACACACAAGATAGTAAATTGATGTCATATGAAGAAAAAAAGACTTCTGTAAATGTAAATACATGGAAAATTATAACGGCTAGTTTTATTATAACAAGGGTTTACAACTCTGTTTTCAACATGAGTTAAGAAACTAAAACATTTTTAAAATCAGTGTAAAAGCTAATATTTATTAGACCAATATTATATTTTTTACATAATTTAAGACAGTAATGCATTAAAATAATTATTAATCCATGTTTTATACATACACTGTACAAAGTTGAAATTTTGTGACATCAATAAGTGAACTCGTTGGGGATAGAGTTGTAAATGAGCAAAATTTTGTCTGCTATTGAAATCAATCCAATATAAATTCAAATTAAAGTACTATAACTTTAGAATTTTAAATATATTGCCCATAGTAACTACAACAACAAAAAGTCTCAGAAATCAAATAAAAGAAAATAAGAAAGGGAATAAAATATGTTACTACCAAAAATCAACTAAATACAAAAGAAAGAGCAATGCAGGAAATGAGGGACAACAAAAGCTACAAAGTACATAGCAAACAAATAACAAAATAACACCAACAAGTTTATCCTTATCAGTAATTACTTTTAATGTAAATCAATCAAACTTTCCAATTAAGACAAAGATTGACAAAATGGATTTTTAAAAATTGTCCAATCATATGTATTTCCTAGAGACTCACTTTAAGTCCAAAATCACAAATGTGTTGCAAGTAAGGGAACAGAAAATATTTTTTGTAAACAGTAAGCAAAAGAGAGTAGAGATAACTGTACTAATAATGTCAGATGAAATCATTTTTAAATCATAAAAAGATACAAGAGGCAGTGTGATATTAAATATCAATAATGGTTTAATACAGTAAACAGATATAATAATAATTATAAACATTTACACACTTAATAGCATACCATCAAAATATATAAAGAAAAAATGGACAAAATTAATGGGAGAAACAGGCAATTCTACAATAATAGCTGGAGACTTCAACAGACTGAGGAAACCAAAAGTTGTTTTTTAAATGATCCACAAAATCAACAAATTTTAGTAGATTCATTAACAATGGTGAAGAACTTGCGCCTCTAGATTTATGAAACTTACTACAAAGCTACAGAAATAATTAGAAAAAATAGGAAAAAAGCAGAGGTTCTGGAGACATAGTACATTAAAGGATTTGCATTATAGCTTTACAGTTTGATAGGTTTGTGGCTTTATTCAAATTATTTAGCCCATCTGTGTCTTAAGTTTCAGTATATTTAAAATGGAGAAACTAATATTTTCTACCTCAAAATATTACTTTGAAGAATAAAAGAAGTAATGTAAGCGATGTGATTATAAGACTTCCTATAAATATTAGATAGTATTACTATTTATCAAATATATTAAGAAGGTAAACAATGGTTCAGTTTCGTTCTCAATTTGGCTAGTTAACTTCTTTATCATCTCATTCTATTGTTTTACCATTTCCATTGTAAGCTAAAGGAATTATTACTACATATCAGAATAAATTCTTCAAAAAGTCACAGGAAATTAATTTCAACCCATTAAAAATATATTCTTTCAATCTAAAATCTTCATTTGCTCTGTAAATGCATTTTTCTTCTTTTGATCCTTTTTCTATTGTGTTTGTATAATTTCCAGGTTATTTATTTCATTTTAACTAATGAGTTTAATGCAGCTAGTGTTCTTCAGGTTATATTTACTTCTGAATTCATTCTGATGCTCTCCTCACCTGACAAAGTTCTGTTTGTATTGTCTCAGGGAGCTTGACTGAGCCTGGAAAAACGAAGATACTTTCACTCTCCTATCTGGTGCAGAAAACAGTGCCTATTTGAATTTATTCTATTGATCCTGGAAGTCATAAGGCCAGCTCAGTTATAGATAATATAGACAAGTGCTGCCTTGTAATAAGAAGAAAAGAAAATTTCTACAGAGATGAAAATACTTTTTAAATTCTCTTGTACCTAGAACAGTGCTGACAGATGCAGCTGGCACATACTTGTTGAATGATTGAATGAATATCCTTTTGATCACTGGATATAATTTAAGACCGTATTTTAGAAGAGAAAGGGTCCTTATTAAAATATACTCTATTAATTAATATTTTATTATAGACCATCTATTAACATAAAAAATAATATTAGAATTTCTTGTAAACACCACGGAAAAAATTCCTCTATATCATTATTATTATAAAATACATTGGCTTTTAAATAATGCTATCTTACACAGCATAACAAATTGAGCTGAATAATAAGAAAATAAACAAATGCTCTGATTTTGTGTTTTTCCCTGCTTAAGAAATGATAAATATTTTATAATTATAAGTCATGTGGATTCAGATGTTTAATTGGGAAAATCAAAGGGATTGATTTTTTTTCCTTTGAGCTATTCTTAAAGCTCAAGACTTTTTCTATTATAGTTTTATTCAATCCCTATTGTATATTGATTCAAAAACAAGGTCGTAACTATAACATAGCTCTTGCAATTCTGGTCTATTTCTCCCTTTGGAATATGTTTCTTGGGATTTCTTCTTTTCTTCACATGAATCTGGATGCCTAAATGAACTTTGTTGCTTCTTTAGAGGACTGCTGGGCCTTTCTTTCTTTCTTTTTTCTTACCCTTTCATTTTCTTTTACCATGAGATAGGGAAATTAAGAAACAGAGTTTAGGTACTATCTTTTTCTACCTCTTACTATATCTTTCATTCATTCTTTTGTTCTCTCTTTGTTGATGTTGTTGTTCTCTTCCTACTGACTGGTGAAACAGGCCTGTGTTGCCACCATTTGGTGGCCACCCCACCAAGAGCATTCTAACATCTAATTGGTTGTCTCTTCATTTTCTGCTGAGACTTTCTTCTATTTCATACCACGTTTCCCCAGAAATAAGACACTGTCTTATATTTATTTTTTCTCAAGAAGACACACTAGGGCTGATTTTCAGGGGATGTCTCTGCATCAAAATGCATGGTGTGGCTATGCAAATACACTGCATAGCCATGCCCATCACTAAGTCTTATTATCGGGGTAGGGCTTATATTTAACAAATGCATAGAAATCCTGCTATGGCTTATTTTTTGCGTAGGTCTTATTTTCGGGGAAACATAGTAGTTGGCAAAACTACATACAGGTAAACCTGGACGTCTTCCTTCTGGTAATAGCCTTCCTCTGAGAAGTCTGTACTTGAAATATTTTGCCTTGATATAATCTAAAAATTGCAGAAGATATCTTTCTCTTTGCACAACTTTTACTTTGTTACTAGCAAAATAATAAAATAGAATTACTTAGGTTTCAGGGTTTTCTTTTGGAATTCTTGAAAGGAATATATATTTTATAAGAAGGTTGGGATAAACTGATTAGAAAGGCCCATTCACACTATGGAGGTTAATATGATGTACTTAAAGTCAACTATTATTAATGTATACAGAAACATCAAGTCAAGTTAATGTATTACAGAAACATCAAGATTAAAGTTTGACCAAACAACTCATTGCCATAGTATATACAAGTTGACATGTAAAATTCACAATCACAGGTCTGTTTCATTTGACTTCATGATTCTTACTTCACCAATAATATACTTTTTTTCTTATTAAGAGCTTTCTGACAAAGATAGTTCTCAAAACAATATATTACCTTGGTAGCAGAAAACATCTTCCTGTTAAAATAAGCTATTCATTATACATACAGAATGAATTCCATAGAAAAATAGCAGTCATTTTAAATATGACATGATAAGAACAAAAATAATCATTAATAATGAAAAAGTGATAATCATCATTTAGGAAACCTAGTTGTCTAGAAATTTATAACCTTTTAAAATAAATTATTGGTGAGATAGGACATAAAATGGGAAGATCCGTATTAGTTATTATTTACTTAATTTAAGAAAGTGCCATGGATGAGTACATAATAGTTTGTTGAAGACGGTGACTCAGTCACTGAAATAATTTGTTAAATATTCTTATAGTTATTATTTTATAACATGAACTATTATATCAAAATCATCTAAAGATTTTTTTCAAATATGTGAAAGGGGTTAGCACTTCTGAAATTATAGTGTAAGATACCCAGCAAATCTTCTTCCTCTAAAAATCAATGATGAAATTTGGCAACTTTTGTCATAAACAACTCTAGTAGGATTCTGGTAATCAACAAAAGGCATGCAACAAATTGAGAAGAAATTATCCAAGCAAAACTGCTAAGCCTCTACCAAGAACAGTGGCCACCTAGTGTGTTTCAATTTCAGGCAAGCTCTCATCTATCCAAGCTCCGTCATCATGGTAGCTTTACAAGGGTAGGACGTACCATGACAACCAGGAACGTTGTGTTTCTGGGCTGATTTGATCTAGAACAGTGGTTGCCAAATTCCCATGTGTGAGAGAAAGTTTAAAAGAACTGTGGACTTAATAACAAATCAGTTCAGAAGACCAACATCACAACTAATCTGTGGTTGTGATACTTGTTGAAAATAGTATCAAACCAGCAGCAGACTAGTTCATATATTTAACAGAGAGATCTAGTGAATGAGATCACTAACCTTGACCCTGATAAGCTCTCCCTATACCCAGATGTCAAGGAAGCTGGATACATGCTCAAGGCTATGTCCACAACAGCAGAAGCTGAAGATGATTTTATGTATCATGTATCTACATACCACTGTTTGAACATGAGGCCTTGGGCATGTACAGATGTCTTAGTCAATTTGGGTTGCTTAAACAAACTACCATAAACTGAGCAGTTTATAAACAACAGAAATTTATTTCCCACTGTTCTGAAGGCTGGGAAATCCAAGGTCAAGACACCAATGGATTCCATGTCAGGTGAGGTCCCATCTCCTGGTACATATCTGATGCCTTGCTGCATTCCCATGTGGTGGGAGAAGCAAGGGAGTTTTCTATAGCCTTTTATATATGGGTACTAATCCCATCCCTGGGAGCTCTACCCTCCTGATCTAATCGCTTCTCAAAGGCCCTCGCATCTTACTACCATCACATTGGTGATTATGTTTTCAGTATGTGAATTTGAGGACACAACATTCAGACTATAGAAACAGAGAAGAAACAATGAAGGACCAGCAGAAAGAAAAATCTGAGATAGGTTGATAAAAAGCCAAAGCACTGCCTAATTGCTTAATCTTCACACATATCAGTTGGTTCTTTTGGCTCAGAGTGTTTAAGGACACCGGTATACCAATCACTGATAGACACTCACGCTCTTCTAGCACAGAGGTGACACACAGGAAGCTGGGATTTAAATTAAAAGCAAACATTCATGTGAAACTGCAATATTACAGAAGCAGAAAGCAAATCAATAGCCTGGGACTGGTGTTGAAAATAGGGCTTGACTGCAAAGTTCTATGACTGGACTGTGGTTGATATACAATTCTATAAATTTACTAAAAACATTGAATTTTACACTTAAAATAGGTGAATTTTGAGATATGTAAATTATACATCAATATATTGAAAGCTTCTTTGGAAAGGTTGTGAATGGTCAATATTTAGTACTTATTTAAACTCCATTGCTTTCCCTACACACATGCATACATACCTAATGATTTTCACATAAATTATTAAAAGTAACCACTTTTGGGATAATAAAATAAAATTTGTTATGTAGTAGCAGGGGATAGACAATATTAAACCAATAAAAACAATATAAACATATTTAATAGTAATAAATGGCATGAAAATAAGGGAGAATGACATTGGGGAAGGAAGTTCAGTAACTTATCTTTGTTGTCTAGAGAAGGCCTCCTTGACAGGTGACACTGGACATAATTCATCTTTAGTGACAAATCAAGTATTCAAATATTTGGTTCATGACCTTTTTAGGCAAAAAGAGAAGTAATTTCAGATACCCAGAGGTGGCTGGAGTTAGAGTTTAAGACTCCGAAGGTCATTAGACTAAGTGAACTCTAAGTTAGGAGAGGTTGGTACAAGACAATGTTGGGGATGTCAACAAGAGTTACAATGGGTAGGGCAGTTAGCCCACAAATGGAGATTATATGACTTATAAGTATAATTACATATAGAAAAAATTTTAATATATTTAACAGAAAATATGATATAACTGGGATAAATTCTTTCCTTTGTAACCTAATCAGGATAAGAATCCTCAGCAAAGAATTTGTTGAAATGCTTATTGGAAATAATATTACTCTTTTGTCAAGAATTTGGGTAGCTGAGTAGAAATTATAGCTTTTACCCACAACAATAGGCCTCTTTATCATTCAGAGCAGGCCAAGAGAAGCATGATATGAAAGCAGGGAATAAAGAAAGGAAAAAGAAACCAAAAGAAGGGATTTGTAAATTATGAGCCAGTTAGGAAAATATTTATGTTCTATGAATTTATATTATACAGTCTCAGTCCAATGCCTCTATGTGCACGTGTGGGGTTCCTCTGGAGGACCTACGCCTCCAAAATATACTTAGTTTGTCATATTCTATCACTGAATATTTTAGGAATGTTACTTGAAAGCTGAACACTGAAAATTTAGGTAAATATGTTAGTTAAGTGTATTTGTATGTTGAGGAAGTAAAGATTATATTTCTTAGGAAGTTGGATCCTAGGACGATTTTAGTATCATAACTAGTAGGTGAAAATTTGAAAATACATTGATTAACATAAATTGACTCTGGGAAAATGTAGTTAGATAACTAAGGTAAGGAAGCCCATTTAGCCCCACTGGTGATCTGACAATGGCAATCTATCGAAAGTATTTTCATGTTTGTTTGTTTGTTTCTCTCGATTTGGAAAATGTCCTATTTAGCACATAGCTATAAATTTCTGCTCCTATGCTGCATTTTTAAAAAATTATCTCCAATTTCTTGGGTAAGTTTGATGTAGTTGTCTGTTAGTATTGTGAAGAGTAAAAACAGGCAAGGCAAGGAAAGTCTAATTTATTTTACATCAACCTCCTTACTTGGACTACAGCAGCAGCATCTAATGAGGAGATTGTGTCCAGAAGTACCAGGAGCAAGGGCAGAGCAAAAGTTTAAGAACAGAGAATAAAATAGAGAAGCAATATGTAAATGGATCATTCAAAAAAGTGTGATATGCTGCCCTATTTTAAAATACGTGCTGGAAGAAACCCACATAAAGAAATTTGAAGCCAGGGTGGTACCTGTGCCTCAGTGGTTAGGATGCTGGCCCCATATACAGAGGGTGGCAGGTTCAAACCTCCCCCCCCATCAAACTGCAATAAAAAAAGAAAGAAAGAAAGAAAGAAATTTGAAGGAGGAGAGAGGGAGCTTTCTGGCTTACAATAACCAATACTAACTGTGGTCCTTAACTGGACACCTCCGGTTCCTGCCTCAAATCATTTTCAAGCCACATTTCACTTCAATCACTTTTTAAGGATACCAGCTTGAAACATCCAAACTAAGATCCTCTCGAAAACACTACTTTGTGTTTCTTTTTTGCCCCAGAATTATTCGGATAGAGACACTGTGGGGAGCTGCCCAAGCAACCACACGTGGGCAACCTGAAAGTGCAAGCTGTTAACACATTGCAGAGCTACTGTTGGCCAAAGAAGCAGGGGATTTGGTGAGTTTTCCTCCTTCTATCTCTCAGGAGAAAATCTGAGCCATATTCCACACAGGTTCTCATGGGTTCTAGAGGAATTTCTAGTTGCTCCACTTTTTGTGGGGTAAGGTCATTCATTGACTTTTCCATTTTCCCAGGCTCCTAATCTTCTTTCTTAAGATTATTTTCTCAAATGACCTATGGTACCTGCATAATTGCATGATGCATAATGTTGATCATATGTCAAATTTTATTTTGTTTTGTTTTCGTTGTGGGAAAGGCACTGGGACTTAAACAAGAGATATAATTTATTTAACAATTATGTTCTGGGAGATATAAACCTTAGGCCGTCACAATTGCTATATTCCTCAATTCAACTCACTGACAAGAATAAGCTTATGGCTTTATTTTATGAGTTCTTGTGTACCCAAACCAGCTAGCTAGGAAGCATTGTGAGGAAATACATTACAACATCATAATATATTAAATACACTCATTAGAGAAACAATAGAACATCAATATCTTAAGTAGTTCCCAATTTTATATTTATATATAAGCATATATCTATATATATTTATAAATAAACACCTATACCTATATTTACAAACATTTTTACACAACCAAGTTTCCACCATTATCTCTCTTGAGGTGGTCTATTTGTCTTCATGTATAGTTCCAGAATTGGAACTTCCACCTGCTTATATTAGCATAACATTATAATACAGGTGAAGGTTGGTGTTTTGAGCCTACCATGGCAGTAGCTAGAATTTATTTAAGGAAAATTTTAGCTCTTAGTCTTAAAAAATACGTGGTAGATTTATTCTTTCTGGCCACTTCATAGATGGATGAGGTGAGAGAGGAACATGAAATTAATTGGGTTGTTTGTCATCCCTAAGTCAAACATTTAATTGTGAATGTGACACCTGCTAGCTGCTTTCATCAGCCTTGAGTCCCCAGTGACTATGATGAGGAGGACCTCCTTGTAGATTTGAAACTCTGAGAGAGATCGACAGTTTCAATATTTGTTGTTTAAAACCACTGAGATTCTGAGGTCTGTTAGCATACTGACACACTTGTGTAGTTGTTACTCCTTACCTATCTGTATATTCTCATATTGTGCATAATTATTAATGTGCTTTTATAATTAAAACTATGAAAATAATCAGGTATTTGTTTTGCATTATTTGAGTGACTCTTTTCCCCTCAGTAGTACTCTATTATGTTGTCGCTAATTCAATTCTCCAAATTAAGTATTCCATTTAAATTACTTATTTGATGAAAACCAGTTAACTGCTTTATCCCAAAAAACACTCAGGAAGCTCAGGAGAGTCATTTTTACGTTTTCTAAAATATGAGCAAACACAAAAGAAGCACCAAAATATTTTCTGGAATTCAGCTATTCCGGCTATTCATGTGCTTATTTATGTTGTCAATTTATTGATATTATTTACAAAAATATAAATGCCTTCAATTCTTGGTTATTTAGTAACACAAATCCAATGGATGCTAATGCCCAGTATTGAAATTGTGAGTTAGGCTGACAAATTTCTTCTCTCTTTCTTTATTCAACTTCATTCACATGGCAATAATTTTTCCTCAAGCCATATTTCTCTAATTTTTATTTACATGTTGTTTCAATAGGACACTTGCATTTACATCATTTATGCATATTATTCAAATCAAATCATTTCCAACCCAAGAGAATAGATTTTTTTATAGCATCAGAAACAAATCACACTTGGAAGAGGCATAACACAAAAAACTGTCAAGAAAGATTCAAATATTTTTCAAAATACTGAGTGAAGGAAAATACCATTGATATATTCATTTACTCAGAATTCACCAAATACATCAAACGAGAGTTACTTTAAGAAATAACTTCAAAACCATCTGTGGTTTCATTCACGGTTTTCTATTTTTCACTCATAACAATCAATTGTTAAGTAAACATATTTTAATTTATATGGGGAAATGTTTTCAATAAATTATTTCATATGATTAACAATAAAAAAGCATTTTAAATGAAATTTCAATGAAGATAAATGATGTGTTTTAAATAAATCATTAAAATAATTTGGCAAAAAAAAGAAAATCTTCAAGAATAAAAATATCCAGAGGTATTCTAATGAAGTATGAATACAAATACTTAGAAGCAGTGTGAGAATTGAGAAATATGATAATTGTATTAGTAACTATAGAAAACATAAGTTAAATAACATCCTTATATTAAGAAACCACTTCTATATGTTCTGATTGTTACTTACATATTAAATAAATATGAAGATTAGAAGAAGAGAATATTAGGATGATTTTTCTCAACAAGTAATTTGCTACTTTTCCTGCATTTAGTTTGAAAATATTTGGTATTTACAAAATTTTCCAATAATATGTTCTTGGAATTTTTAGCATAATGTAACAACCTACAACTAGCATGCTTGTTATTTTACTTTCTATGATTTTCTTTTCTTTTTTTTTGTTAAATGATAGCTGTATACATTAATGCAAACATGGGGTACAGTGTAGTGTTTTCATATACAATTTGAACTTTCTATGATTTTCAAAATGAAATTTAGAATGTATTGTCAGCTAGTTTTATTGTAGCCATCAATAAAAACTAGGATTAGGTCTCTTGGAGGTTGATGCTACTTATTTTGGGAATCCATGTAAAGGAATTTGGGGGAATTTGTAATATGAATTGATGATATCATTTCTATGTATCTCATTGGAGTCATAAAGTGAATTGAGATTTAAATCAAGGATAAATAACACATTAGAACAAAATATACAAAGCTCATTTAAATTTAAAGTTCAAGAATTATTCAAAGGAACACAGTATTTAGTATTTGAAAGAATGGCTTTTCTTCACCATTTTAAGGACCAAAAGGTAAGAAAATAAGAGTCTGTGTTTCATTTGATTATAAATAAATAACTTACTATTCTTCAAAGTTGCTACATATATCTTTTAGTTTCCTTATGTATATTATAAAAGGATTGCCTAAATAGATAATGTGAGTGACAGAGATTGTGTGATACCTCACAAATTCCATTTCTTCATCCAAGGCACATAATATTTCAAATAATTGCAATCCTCACCTGGTTTTCTACCTCCTGTGTAACTTTGCCAAAGAATGGTGAGTACAGGAGATTTTCAGACTCGTGGACCTAGTTGTATTTTTTACTCCATCATAGGCTATCTTTGCCAACTGTACTCAGAGGAGCTGCTGGGGAATTCTGAGTCAGTTGTAGGGGAAGATGGAACCATAAGATGCAGATAGCTTGGATCCTCGGGTCTTTCTTATAGGAGAGCACCACTTTACCTTACAAGATGTATTATGAGATAAGTGAGAAATAAGCTTTTGTTGCTTTAATCCACTAAGATTTTCTGGCTGTTCTTAACAGAAGCTAGGAAATACTTAATCTGACTAATAAAACATGAAGCCATATTAGGAAGCTTTCATAGTTGAGTCAAGATGTTCAAAATAAAAGTACTAGATATTGAATAATGCTATTGTATTTATTTCATTTTCATTGATCAACTGGTAAGAAAACCTGCATTTATTTATATGAGTTTTGGTTTATAGATTTTGTAAATTTAAAGAACTATCTGAAAGTATTGAACATAAAAATAATAGCGAGTTTTAAAGCTTATTGCCAGTTATAAATAATGTAAAATAGAAGTAGAAAATACACTCATTACAGTTTTAATATTTGGACTTAAGTGTTAATCACATTCTTGGCATGCACTTGCCTGTATAAATTGAAGCTTCATAACAGAAGAATGTGACCATCATTCAATACAATTCAGAAACCCATACAGAGTGATTAAAGCAACCCAAATCACCCTTGATAATATATCTGACCATTTATCAAAACTGTCTTTATACTGTCATTAGCTGAGCTGCTCTTTTATGGTTTTTTATGTCCTTGTCAAGTAATTGCTTTAGAACCAGATCAATGAGAATCTATTAAAAAGAATAAGATCAAACTCAGCCCAAGTATCCTTTTCAATGTGGAACTGTCCTCTTTGACATTACTATAGAGCAATTAATATATAAACATACATATATGTTCACCTCTATCCCAAATTTCCTCTACTGGGGAAAAGAATTACAAAGATTCAGGATTTTTTGCATAATTCAACATAGCCTTCAATACGGAAACATGCTCTTAGGGTATCTGAAACCTTATCAGTTCAACTGATTTCCTTAGAAGGATTGTAAGTTTTTATAGTTGACATGCCTAAAAAAAATATTCTGCATGATGGGGAAAAAATAATTAGACCTAGTAGTGTTTCATTTTGCAAGCTATAATATCAAGTTGTATAAACTAAAAATAAAATCCTAAACCCTCTGCTACCCAATTGGACACATCTTGGCCAACAGATACCAGAAACACCTTAAAATTGAGTTCCCAGCCATGAAGAGATGGGAGATATAAAGCCCAATTACATGTATATCATTGCCCTTCTTAAATATTCATACTCCTGCTATAGTTTGTTGAATATTTATATTTACTCACCACTCTAAATATAAAATCTTGCTTCTTTTGTCTGTCCTTTGAAACAAATGTGCCTGGTGTTTGTCCAGGGCTTGGCTTTCCAACCTATGGGAATATTGGCCTTCATGAGAAATAAAGCTCTCCTTTTTCCAAAATATAGATCCCAACAATATTTTTTTTAGTTAATAAATGGTGACCAAGAAAGGGGTTTGGGGGGGCATCTAGTCAGATTCAGCTGGTCCATAAGGGTTTTAAAGATGCCTGAGCACTCTCTGGGAGGGGATGCCCTCTGGAAGGTAAGTTATAAAAACTTAGTTCTAAGGAAATGGTCCCTAATACACTGCTATCAGAGGCATTAGTGACTAATATGTTTAAAAAACTATAACAAATTATTGTGAATTTTGAAATCTAACCTGAAATGATTTAAAGCTTTGCCAGCCACCATAAAACCTTAGGAGACCTCTAGCTGCCTGCTCCATTGAAAGAGTCTATCAAACCTTCCAAATTAAGAAAAATGATGCTATAATTGGGTTTCAAAATTTCCAAATGAAATCAAAATTCTCTTATAGACTCCCTTAAAGAGAGTGATTTAAAGTTTTTTGAAGCCAACCCCTTCACCCTGTCAAATGGCACATGTAACATATTTAGAATCAACCCTTTCCTTTTTTCTTATCTCTCCTTTTATCTCTGGTCCTAAAGCGATTGTTTTTCCTTCCCAACTATTTAAAAAAAAATGCTGCAAATGTTGCCATTTGTGTCTTCCTTCTGTTTAAAATTCTCCTATACTGGACCAGCTCCTGGAATGGGACACAGCTGCCTAACTAAACTCCTTTATTCACAGAACTAAAAAATTGACTAAAGAAGGTAAAGGGTAGTATGTTTAATTTTATTTTCCTCATTTCAATTTTTTTTTCTCTCACTCTTTTCTATCTTTAAAAAACTCTGACTCAAATTTCTCTAAACTAATAGTTTGGCCTTTAATATGTAAAAC
>NW_003852578.1:539268-540717 GCF_000181295.1 Otolemur garnettii
GGTTAGACCCTCCAGGTATCTTGAGTTTTGTCCTTAACAATGCTTCTGGTATGTATGCAAGTTAAGGACACAGAAAGACTCTACCCTTCATAGCCATCTTGGATACCATGTGGCTACTTAAGACCCAAAGAAGACCAAAGAAGATATTTGGAGATAATATCTGTTGTTAAGTAATTAGGAACAGCTTTCCTGGGAAGGAGACAAACCAGGGCCTCCAGGCCCCTATCTTGGTGCTTTAATTTTGTTCCAAAGATTGCCAGGGGAGGAGGAAAAGTCCTACCAATCTACCAATCGGAATGTATGGGGACTGCAAAAGAATGCAGAAAACTCTCTAGCTTAGTTACAGATACAATAGACTCTTGAAGATGATCTAGAACAGCCTTAAGGCTAATTATCCTGTCTTTAGCTTAAATCTACATTGTGGTCTACACCCCACAATGGGCTCTCAGAGAAGCTCAGGGGAGATCTGCCAGTGCACTAAGACTCAGGTTTCAAGGTGACCTCTATACCTGATCCACACAGTATAAAAAGAGAATTGTCCACCATGACCCATGCCTCTTCTTTGTGGTAACAATGGGGATCCATTCACTGTCTATGGCAAATATATCCTGCTCTTACTCTGTAGACATATGGTTCTCTCCCTCAATAAACTCTGTTTCATACTTGCCTTACTTTGGATGTCTGCTCATTTTTTGAGCAAAAGCACACCAAGAATCAAGGACCAAGGCAGCTGCTTTGAAACCCAGCATTTGTTGTAATTTCCACTTTCTTTTTGGCAATTTAAAATCTTAAAGTAACAACTGCAATCTCTCTCTACCAGGTTCTTTGTCTCACACATTGGAAGAATGAACCTACAGACCACCAAGAGTGAGCAACAGACTAGATTTTATTGAAAGATACATAAGCAAGAAAGGGGAGCAGAGCCCCTGGCAGCAGAGATGGGGGGAATCTGCATAGGTAGCCTGTTTGGGCCGTTGGTTTAGGAGTTTATGTACCATTTCTCCTACCCTGTGTGCAGGCTGAGTTTGGAAGAGATGGAATGTCATAACCGTTTGTCACCAGGGCTTGATGGCAGAAGTCAATTTTAAAACTTTCCCTGTGTAAGGTGAGTTCTCGGCTCCTGGATTAGGAATTTCTTGTTCAGGGTTTGTTCTTCGCTATTAGAGTGGCAACTTAGGTGGAACGCAGGTCAGAGTGGTTTTTATGAGCCTTTTTAGGGCCCAGGGAATGTGGTCTGTGTTCAAGCTGCTCTGTGGGCATGCCTGAGCCGAGGAAATGGGGAGTACTTGTCTAGGTCTGAGTGGGGACCAGGGAGGAACCTTTGAAGAAGAGGAAGCAGCCCTGATGGAGACAGTTAAAAATTAACAGAACAAATACAGAGTGGTCCAGCAAGAGAAAATTGGTATTTCAACCTAGCGTGGCAACCAAGGCTTTTCTCTGTACTTTTCC
>NW_003852578.1:541176-543490 GCF_000181295.1 Otolemur garnettii
AAAAAATTAACATTTATGCTTTTTGAATTATCATTTTGACTAAATAAATGTTTTATGTTAATCTATGATCCTGTTTTAATTGTGAAGTGATCTTTCAGTGAACTTTCACATTTTCCCTTCCCCCTACACTAACTTTATAAATATTAGGCTGCTGAAAATCTAAAAGAAATACATTTGACTTACTGGATATGTGAAATCTATACAGGCAACAATGGCAAGTATTAATGTTGTTTAACTTTCTTTGGGTTTCATTTATATAAACATTGTTAATATGTATTCCAGGATTGTATGAGATTCTTAAAATGCTGATGCTTTATTATGTTACCAATAATATTTATGGTTATTACATTAAATTATTATATGCCACTAAAATGACCAAATTTTCTTTGTCAATTATCTTTATAACCATCTTTATCACCATGTAAGATTTTTTATTCACAATTATTGTTTTACTTTAATTCTTCTCAAAAAGCAATTTTCTACTAACTTGAGAGATAATACAGTTTCAACTAAATCAGTACTATTTTCAAATTCCTCTTCTATTTTTCTGACTTGGACTCAAGGAAATTTCCACTGCTGCCATTTGTCCATACTTCATACAAGCACCTCTTGAGTCATATAAACTCCAAGATAAACTGTTCCAAATATTGACATTTGCTTTTCTATATGAAAGCTACTTCTAGACATCGCAACTAGGTACCCTGGACTCCAAAGAAACTAAACTTTAATTTAAAAAAATGATAAAAAAATTAAAAAAATGAAAAATTGATACATTTCTGAGGATTGCTAATGCAACCTCAAACAAATAAGAACCAATTAATGGGACTGAACTAATTTATTTATGACCATTGATTTAAAATATTGCTAATTCTTTTATAGTTCATTTTTCAGAAGATAAGAAATACTTGTTTCCATTTTTTGAAACTACTTACAGCTTACAAAAAATTGGTAACATATATGTGTAAATAATTTGAAACATTTATTTTTCTTTCTACTTGATTTATCCAGAATTTAAAAACTATTCATAAGTATTCTTATATGACTAAATACCTATTTGTATAAGTTTAGTAAGAATCTATTTTTCTTTAATGATGGGACAGAATTACAGGTGCTATTTACTTTACCAAAGCTTTGACTGGAATAGTATATTATAATATGATCAGACTATTTTGAGGAATCAGGTTGACTTTATAAATCTAATAAAAACCTTCTGGAAAAAAGAAAAAAATTGATGACTGAATACCTCATCTTTAGCATGCCCTGGTCTGTGATAAGTAATGAATATCACTTTCTATGAGGTCCAGAATTCCTCCAACAAAAGGAGGAATTTCCCAGCTCATACTAGTATGAATCTTTAGCTTGTCCTGAGATCTTTAAATAACCTTAACTAATGGGGTAGAGGGGTAGTTTCCCAGCAAAGCTAATCTTAAAAAAAGGAAAGCCCATGATCAATGACTATTCTTGCTCTACTTTATACAAATAATAAAACTGAGTAAGAGAAAATTTATTCACAAATAAGTTGATCTTACAATGATTTGTCTTTAATAAATATGAGAAACTAGAGAAATAAAATTATATCTCAAGGTTTAAAAAAGAAGTACATTAGAAAATCCTAGCATTGCCTTTTTGTTTTTAAGTTTTTATCATTTGTCCAGAGTTTGAACTAAAATTATCTTGATTATTTCTTGACTACAAAAGAAAAAAAAAACAATATTACAACCTTTTTGTGATATTTTTATTTACTCTGTAACAAAATAATAATTTCTATGCTCACAAACTTTAAAACATGAAGGAAATGGACAAATTTTTAGAAACATATGACCCCTCTAAGAGCTATCAGGAAGATGTAGTATTCCTTACAGGACATTATCAAACAACAAAATTTAAGCAGCAATAAAAAATTTATCAACAAAAAAGCATACTGGACTAGATAATTTTATACCCAGATTTTAAGATTTGATCAAACCTACATAAATGAGCTTGTACCTATAATGCAGAAATTAATTCTTAACTTTGAGAGAAAAGGAATCCTCCTCACTCATTATGAAGTCAATATCACCTTGATACCAAAGCCAGGAAAGAACAAAACTCAAAAAGAAAATCACAGACCAATATCCCTTGTGACTAGATACAAAAATTCTCGATAAAATCTTAGCAAACTGAATTCAGTTCCACATCAAAAAATGAATTCACCACAATCAAGTGGGCTTCATCCCAGAGATGCAAGGATGGTTCAACATATTTAAGTCTGTAATAAAATAGAACCCATAAATAGATGCAAAATCAAGGACCATACTTTTTTGACAAAGAAACA
>NW_003852578.1:543510-545168 GCF_000181295.1 Otolemur garnettii
TAAGTATAAATGGAACTTATCTCAAAATTATAACGGCCATATGCAACAACTCACAGGTAACATAATATTGAAAGGGGAAAAACTGAAACCATTCTGTTAAAACCTAGAACCAGATAATGCTGCCCACTATCTCCACTTTTGTTCAACATGGTTCTAGAAGCCCAGAGCAGAGCAATGAGACAAGAGAAGGGATCAAGGGTATCCAAAAAGGAAAAAAAAAATTCAAATTATCACTCTTTGCTGATGAAAGGTCTTATGTCTAGGAAATACTAAAGATTCAAACAAGACCTCCCAGACTTGAGAAATAAATGCAGTAAGGTTTCAGGGTATAAAATAAATGTACAAAAGTATGTGGGTTTTATATACATCAACACAGTCTGGCTGAGAATCAAATAATGATGTAATACCTTTCTCTAGCAACAAAGAAAATAAAATACCCAGGAATATATTTAACTAAGGAAGTGAAAGACCTCTAGGAACAGCCATGAAACACTGAGGAAAGAAGTTGCAGAGGATGGAAACAGATGGTAAAACATATTATGGTCCAAAATTAACATTGTTAAAATGGCTATAATCCCTAAAGTGATTTGTAGATTTAATGCAGTACCCATTAAAATACCCAAGTCATTTTTCACATATCTAGAAACAAATAGTTCTATACTTTGTATGGAACTAGAAAGAACTCCTATAGCCAATGGAACCTTACATAATAAGAACAAAGTGAGAAGTATCACACTACCAGATTTCAAGCTATACTACAAGGCTATAGTAGCAAAAGCAGTATGGTTTGGGCACAAAGGCAGAGACACATAAACCCATGAGTGAGAACAGAGGACTCAGAGATGTAACCAGCCTCATATTCCCATCTAATTTTTTTTTCCTTTTTGGAGACAGAATCTCACTCTATTGTCTTGGGTGAGTGCAAGGCCATCATCTAGCTCACATCAACCTCAAACTCTTGGGCTCAAGAAACTCTCCTGCCTCAGTCTCTCTAGTAGCTGGGACTAATGGTTCCTGCAATGCCCAGCTAATTTTTTCTATTTTGAGTAGAGACTGGGTCTTGCTCTTACTCAGACTGGTCTCAAAATTTTGAGTTCAAGAGATCTCCTGGCCTCGATGTCCCGGAGTGATAGGATTGGAGGTGTGAGCCACCATGCCTGGCCTCCAATCTGATTTTTGACAAATCATAAAAAAATACAGTGGATTAAAGAATGCCTATTCAATAAATGGTGCTGGGAAAACTGGATAGCTGCAAGTAAAAGACCGAAACAGGTTCTGCACCTCTCACTACTCACAAAAATTAACTAATTAACTCATGATGGTTAAAGACTTTAAACCTAAGGCATGAAACTATAAAAATCCTAAAAGAAAAATTTGGAAAACCTCTTATAGATATTGGCCTCAGGAACGATTTCATGAAGAAGAACTCGAAAATAATCACAGCAGCAACAAAAATGAACAAGTGGGACCTGATCAAATGAAAAAGTTTCTGCACACCCATGGACACAATCAGTAGAATAAGTAAACAGTTCCCAACATGGGAGAAAATATTTGCATGCTATACATCTGATAAAGGGCTGATTACCAGAATCTACAAAGCACTCAGTGAAAAAGTGGGCCAAAGAAATGAATAGAAACTTTTCAATTGAAGACAGTAC
>NW_003852578.1:545264-553173 GCF_000181295.1 Otolemur garnettii
AAAAAAAAAAAAAAGACCAATATCTCTAATCATTAAGGAAATGCCAATCAAATCCATAATGAGATATCACCTGACTCCAATGAGAATGCCTGTTACCCAGAATTCCCAAAAGAACAGGTGCAAAGAGATACAAAGAGAAAGGAACACTCACACGTTGTTGGTGGGAGTGCAAACTAGTGCAAGCTCTATGGAAACTGTATGGAGATACCTAAGAGAACTCAAAGTAATCCTACCATTTGATCTAGCAATCCCACCTCTAGGTATATACCCAAAAGGAAAAGCGTCACTTTATAAGAAAGGCACCTGCACTCAAATTTTGATAGCAGCCCAATCGCCAAGACATAGCAACAACACAAATGCCCACCAATATATGAGTGGCTTAATAAAATCTGGTATAAGCATTCCATGGAGTACTAACAACCATAAAAAATGACAATCTAGTATCTTTGTGACAACCTGGGGGAAAGGAGACCATTCATCTAAGTGAAACACCACAACAATGGAAAAACAAACACATGTACTCAATAGCAAATTAGAACTAATAAATCAACACTTAAGGGCATAGATGGCAGCAAATCTCTATGAAAATTAAGCTGGGGGAGGTTAGGAGGAGGGCATGGGTAAAATAATACCTATTGGATACACAGACTGGGTGAAGAGCATACTTATAACTTTGACTCAATCAAATCATGAGTGTCCCCTCATGTTCTGAAATGAAAAAAGTATTAAATTGTAGATAAGGTGATGGGTATTAGAAAGGTCTCCATGTGTTAGAAAAAGTATAGATATCTCTATCAGGGTATGTAGGCATATGCTCTTATTCCTGAACAAAATATTTTTCCTGTTTATTGATAACACTGTGGAATTTTGCTGAGCCTCATTGAAGACTGTATCATATCATGTAATCCTTCTTATAGTGATGAAGTTCTATAATTTTCCTTTTATATTTGCCTCAAGGATTGTATAATAAATGAAACTCCTCTTGAAAGTTGATCTAAGCCTTCAAGCAATACATTGCTCTAAGGCAAGTGTCGTAGTAAGAATTTAGGCTAACTTTACTAAACTGCCATGCTCTTTCCTGTTTTTTCAGATTTTAGAGGTACATGAAAAATAATAGCCTCTTCTCATATTCAACAGTTGATTTCATTCACTAAGGTGTATCCAGAAGAAGAAAAATAATTAGATTAAATGTCATAGAATCCATGTTCTCATTGCCGCTGCTCCACACGTTGCAAGGCAGCATCTCCTCTGAGCCCTGATTTCTCTTGTATAATTATATAATTGCATAATAATTTATGTCTGCCCTAGACTAGCTATTGTGAGACTCCAGAGATGTCATATGTTTTAAACTCATTAGTCAGTTTTAAAGAAGTAAACAAAAGTAAGGTGATACCTTAAAGGGCAGGTAACTAAACTCTACTCAAGGAATAGAAAATTTCTAGTTAGTAATCTATGCCTAAACATGTAAAAAAGCTATAGCAGTAAAAGAAAATTTATCAGAGATATATTTTAGCTCAGTTGGGTTAAGATTATTCTTTCAACTTCAATATATGTGTATACCCCTTTTGACCTTATATACATTTATTTTACATTGCAAATGTGTGTCTATCAATTTCACTAAATTGAAAGGTACTTGAAGATAAAAATAATCTCATATTTTAATTCATCTAAAAATGTTTTGTTTAATAACTTCTAAATAAGCCTATAATAAATTAATATAATATTGTGTATTAAATTTAGTGAATCACAAATACCTTGTAATTTCTTTTATGAAACAATAAAAGTAAGAATGAGTGTCATTTTGGGGGTGTGTTTCAATGCTCAGCAAGTTCAAATTATTCTTTGAAGCTTTACAATAATCAGGCAATACATATCTTATTTTCAAAATGTTATTATAATCCAAAGTAGCTGCACATTGGAGAATAGAGATAATCTTTGAAGATTTATAGGAACAATAATATTTTATTGTCTTGAATTTTGAAATTCAGTTTCCAGGCAGATGCACATTGTTTAATCAATATCCCATTGCCACTTTTATTTTTCAAGTATCTGTGAAATTTTCAACCTATTCATTTGATTCTAAAATCATTAATTCTACTCTAAATCCATGAACACTGCTAAATTTCTATAATCCTGTTTTCTTGATCTGTCTTAACTCTGTCAAGCATAGTGTGAAAGCATGTTTGTTACTATAAATGTGATTTATAATTTCTCGATATCTTATGACTATATAAAAACTAAGTGGCATAATATTAACTTAGAAATATTTCTATTATGTAAATATTTAAGTTACATTTTTTTCTACATTCATGAAAATGTAGTTTGCTTTTGGCATCTGGGGATTATATTTTACTATATTAATAGAAGGGTCACATTGATCATCCTGAGATTATCACTATAGCATCTATCCTTACTTCCCATATTCTCACAGGCTAAGTAAATACGTTTCTAAATGTGGTTAATTCTGTTAACATAGAAAGTACAGATTTATTTAAGACCTCAGGTTTAATGAATACAATTGATGATGATAAAATATTTCTCAAGACAACTGACAGATTGAGATAAATACTATCTGTCTGAATACAGGAAAATAAAATGGTTAAATTAACTTAATTAGTTTCTTTCTCTGAACATTGCAGGAGAATGTATAATTGAGCCCTTCTATCTTGGGCTCAATTCGCCAGACTCATTAGAATATGTGGACTCTAACTGGCTGATGCCTTTGCTCATGCTATCTCCTCTACATAATATGCATACTTCCACTTTTCAACTTGTAAACATTTTTCTCATGTTGAAACCTGGTCACATGAGGGAGAAGTCAAATATTCACATGGTACATACACAGAAACTGCCTGATTTTGAATATAAATTCAGCTACTATGATAACTTGAGATGTGCTATTAATGTTGAAAGTATTTCAAATTGTATATAAAACCAGCACATTGTACCCCATAAGTGCATTAACTTACATAGCTATTATTTAATTAAAAAAAAGGTTACCTAGCCTCTCTAAGGCTTAGGCCAATAGAATATTTTTATATATATACTTATATATAATACTAAAATATTCTATACCAATAGAATATTATATATATACTCTTATTATAATACTTATAGATAATACTTATTATAAGTATAATACTTATTATAAGTATATATAATACTTATAATACCAATAGAATATTTTATATATATACTTATATATAATACTAAAATATTATATACTTAAATATAATATTAAAACTTATATATAATACTAAAATATTCTATACCAATAGAATAGAATATATATATACTTATACCAATAGAATATTTTGTATATATACTTATACACACACACACACATATATATATACATATATATATGAGAGGACTTCAAAAAGTTTGAGGAAAAGTGAATTAAAATAAAAAAATAAAAAATATGGCCGGGCGTTGTGGCGGGCGCCTGTAGTCCCAGCTACTTGGGAGGCTGAGGCAGGAGACTCGCTTGAGCCCAGGAGTTGGAGGTTGCTGTGAGTATGATGCCATGGCACTCTACCCAGGGGGATAGCTTGAGGCTCCGTCTCAAAAAAAATAAAATAAAATAAAAAATATAAACTTTATTCAAATTCAAGACACTTTTGCAAATGATGATATCAGTTCATTCCTAAAAAATTGATGTTCCTGAAAATTTCACCGTGTCAATGCAATCTTCTTTAAAGAAAGATAGATGCCCTTTAAACATTTTTTAAAGATCAAGAAACACAAAGAATTCAGAAGGCACCAAATCAGGACTGTAAGGTGGATGCCTAAGGATTTTTCATAGAAACACTATGAATTTTCCTTGTACAGTGAGAAGAATGAGCAGAAACTTTATTGTGCAGTTTGTTAAAACTTTCTCTGGTAAAACTTTCCTGGGCATTTTTCTGCTAATGTTTTAGCTAACTTTCTTCAATTACTATTATAATAAGCAAATTCTATTGTTCTTTGGCCTGGCTGAAAGTCAACATGCATCATGCCTTGCCTAGTCCCAAATACTGTTGGCCATGATCTTTATTCTTAACTAGTCCACTTTTGCTATGACTGGACCACTTTCACCTCATTGGTAACCATTGCTTTAATTGTGCTTTGCTTTCAGAATTATACTGGTAAATCTAAGTTTCATATCCTGTAACAATTCTTTGAAGAAATGCTTCAGGATTTTGCTTGTACTTGTTTAAAATTTCCATCAAGATTTCTGTTCTTGTCTGCAGCTGATCTGGACACAATAATTTTGACACTAATTGAGTGAAAATTTTGCTCTATTTTAAGCATTTAGTCAGAAATATGTAAGCTGAAACAAATGAGATCTCTATGGTGTTGACTATTGTGTCTACTATTAACCATCAGTTCTCTTCAGTTGAGGCAAAAACAAGATTAATTTATTCCCCACAAATGTATGTGGACAGTCACCTTAAGTATCATCTTACTTCTTAAAAATGAGTTATTCCTTTGCAAACTGTTGATTTCTTTGGAGTACTTTATAAAGCATCAATGATTTCACCATACTTCCGCAAATCTACTAACTTGACTATTTAATTGACATTCAGTCTTCAATTTTATCATAATTCATGTGCTCTGTTAGAGGGTCCTTTCAAACGGATGACTCATCTTTTTTAGTAAAACTAGATTCTGTTCACACACATAATAACAAATTATTATAAACTTATTTTGGAGCATAAAAATTTTGAAATGCATGGATTTTTTATATGTATTTTCCATGAACTTGTTGAAGATTTCTCATATAAAAGTGATTTATTATAAATGGCTAATGTGATTATGAAGGCCTAAAAGTCCCAAGATGTCTCATCAGAAAGCTGGAGACCCAGGAAAGCGAGGTGTATGGCTTGAAGACCTGGGAGGCAGCAGAGAGCTGATTGTGTAGATCCCGGTCTGGGTCTGAAGGTCTGAGAATTAGGAGCATTGAGGGCCAAAGAAGATCAACGTCCCAGCTTACCAGTTATGAATCTTCCCTTCTCCAGCTTTTTGTTCTAGTCAGGTCCTCTGTGGACTAGCTGCTGCCCACTCTTCCAGTGAATAAAGTAGGGAAGGACAATCCCCTTTACTTAGTTTACTAATTTACATGTTAATCTCTCCTCCTAACACCCTCAAAGACACACTGAGAAAAAAAAAGTTAGTAATTTGGGCATCCTGTGATCCAGTTAAGTTGAAACATGAAATTAACTATCACAGATGTGACAATTCTGTGTGATTAAAAGGTGTGATTAAATCAAACTAGTTATGTTGCAGAATGAAACCACTCAGCAAACACAAACCCTTAAAATGTTATCTGGTAAAGAGTACATACCATGTGACTGTTTGTTCAAACTATCTGGAAAGCCTTCTGTCTAAAAAAACAAGTCTAGCATACAAAACTAAGTGCAAAGTGAATATTTTTTTTAAAATGACCATAGTAATCACAATGAATTTCAAATTTTGGGGTTGCATGTTAGTGCAAATCAGACGAAATCTTAATAAATGATATATTTTATTACTCTTCTGAAATAAGAATATATCTCAATTTATTGTGTTTCCTCTTATTGTTCTTCACAAGCTTGTGTAAATAAAAAAATGCAGATACACTTTACTCTGTATCTTTATGACATATTGTGTGTCATAAAGGCACAACATAAGGACTATAAGAAATACATGTAAAATAATAATCATTTTAGGGGTGTTGTAAATGCTTAGCACAAAATCATAACATTTGAACTAATACTTAAATAAAACAATAAAGGAAAGAAAGGCTGTAATAATAGCCAACGATGTAAAATAATAGCAAACAGCACGCTCTCCAAAATTTATAAGATTTAGGCTCTACAAAATCTGTATAGATTTCTGCTGATGGATGATCCTGGAAAGTAGGCTTATAGATTTATTTATATCTTCTTTTTTATGTGGTTCATCTTGGAGGAATCAAAATACAGTTTTTAAATGGTTAATTGGAAGTAGAAATGTAGTGTCGAACTATCTTCTTGGGATGTGAAATTTCTTGTTTGAGTTTGGAGTTCACTTACTAGGGGAACAGGTATTCCCTGATGTTACTTATAAGAAAATAGTTATTTGAATTCTTGACTTAAATTTGTAGTATTTATTTATTACTTCTCTGGATAATTTTATATTTTCTAGATGAACATCACAGCTAATCACTAATTTCAGTATTTATACAATATACTCTCTTAGCAGTGTATTAACGTTGATCCATCCATGATAAGTAATAATGTAAAATGAGATATATTGGTATTTTTGTTAAAAACCAAACCATCTTAAAACCAAACAGCAGCATCAACAGGATGGCTCTTCCTCTCAATTGTTAGGTTAGTCACTTTTGTAGCTGGAACCAATTTTGATGGTGGAATAGCATCAAGAATTGATAGATTCCTGACCAAAGTACTACACAGTCAAAAAATGAATTAGGATGGTACAGCTAATAGGCAGTCCTGAGAAATTTATTATTTTTTTTGGTTTCCCTGTATTTTTAAGATATTAATGTATGGCCATATTGCTCAAATATTATGTGGAGATTCTGCAAATCATTTGCAGGAAAGATATTTAACATTTGATTTTAATGCTATTTCTAAATGTTTAGGTCAATAACTACCACAGTGTAGATTACCGTATCACTTTATTTCTCTCATTTTTCTCATTGCCATTAAGCATTTGTTGTGGATAGGGAGAAAAATATAAACAAATAATTTTTATGTTTGAAATGCCAAAATAGTATTCTTTCTTAATTTACAGTGTAAAATCATCAATGTCTTTCATTTTACTTAATTTAAATATCTTGCCTTTCATTCTTTCTCTCTCTCTTTTTTTTTGGCTACTTCAGTGAGAGAACAATAGCTTAAAAGCATTCAGTTGAATAATTTTGAGAGAAAAGACATAAAAGAATGTAGTTTAAATTATTAATGGGGAAATTGAATGACAAGAAATAAGCCTTTCATTACGAGACGAGGACTGTTAATACCTGCCACCTCGAGCTGGATGAATATTGACATCCAAAGTTTTAATTATCAAAACTTAGAGGTGCTTGTGCTTGGGAAATAGGTGTTTCTCTGCAGCAATACAATTAATGAGATTTTGAGCTGTGACTAATAAACATTTAATAATGATTATATTAGACTTTATTTTCCTTTGAGTATTCTCTTGATGTGTACAATATAACAGGTGCCATAATATTCTACAGATACCAGAGTTTAATAATATTTACAGAGCTTGGTATTATTCATCTAGAATCGAGTCACTTGGACTGCTATTGCTTTGGAAAACTTCATCAGGAGTTAGGGAATTTAAAGCAAAAGTAATATTATATCCTACCCTCATGATGAAAAATTATTTAGTTGCACTATGTTGAAATATGAGTATTTTAAGTGTTTTGGGATTTAAAAATAATTCATTCAAGCCGAGAAAGGTGGAGATGACAAAACACAAATAAAAGTAAACTCTAAATACTTCTGCCTCAAGCAGTTTTACTACTTGACAGCTCCATCTTCTGTTTTGTCTACTAGAATCATTATAATCGCAGCGTTATCTGTTAGCTTGTAAGTGAAATATTTTTAAAACCACAAAAACTTGAGTTCTTTTTTTCTTCAGGCTTGAATTTCTCTAATATTTTCTTAGGAATATAAGAAACGTCTATACTTTAATCTTCAAAAGTTTCTGTCTAAGCATAGATACATTTGGGGTTGTATCTTGAAAACATTCTTACACTCCTATCATGCCTTTTTCCTGCTTATATTCCAATCTCTGCAGCATTCCCAAAGTGTATCACTGATTCAATATGAAGCAAGGATTTGCTTGTTAACAGAATAGGCACTTTTGAATGAAGCCTGTCCTCTCTTTTACCTTGTTACTTGAGTGCTGTGTCTTTTAGGCCTGATATTTCACCACC
>NW_003852578.1:554182-555385 GCF_000181295.1 Otolemur garnettii
ATCTCTGGGATTTATTTTTAAAATCTATAATTATTTTTTATTATAGACTGCTTACAATACAAATATTCTTTGACATATTTAAAGAGTTTATAGGTATTAGTGTAGTAGAAATGGCATGTTTAAGCATGTTCTTAAAGTAGTAAGATTTAAATTCTTTACATGATATTTCATTTTCAGTGGGTCAGAATTTTAGCTTTAAATTAAATGCATAGTTTACCTCTTTCAACTTCTTTGTACTCTTTCTATGTATGTAAAATATTATAATGAGAGTACTTATGATTAGTCACTATTTCAGAGATTTTTATATTTCCCAAACATTCTTAGCTCATCTAAACAACTGTGAATGTTAATTTTTAGGAGGATGCAGAAAATTATAAATTATCACTATCTCAGGAATTGCACATTTTGAGGGAAATAATGTTCCAATAAAACCTACAGACTTAATACAGATAGATTGGCTCTGTTCCAAAATATAACACAAAATGTTCCAAGTTTATAGGTTTATATCAACTTAGAACAGAAAGAAGAAATGAGATTTAAAAAAAAAAAAGGATCCTAATTAAGTTCAATAAAACTCAGTTGAGCATGTACTGGGTATGAGATATTTTACATATGACCTTGCACATAGATGTTATTATCTTCATGTTGTGAAAGTTAATGAAGTTGACTCTCAAAGAGGCTAAGTCAGTTTTTCAAGTTAAGTGAAATAAGCAATGTGGATGTAGTTCAAACATATATTTGTTTGACTCCAAACTGTAGGAGTTTCCCAGGTTATACTAAAAGTACTTTTTAGTAGAAATTTAAGTTTGAGACTTAACATACTAAAACCCAAACTTCCTCATTTATTTTTCCATTATAGATAATTTCTTTGAGTAGGGAAGGTTTTATTTTCTTTGAAATATGTTGACAAATACAGTATGACTTGAGCATTTTCTAGAATATGTATCGCTCAGAAAAGATAGCGAGTTCATTGGTCTATGAAGCAGGGGAAAACCATGTTCGAGATGAGTTTGAATGGATTATACTTCAAATGTCCATACCTATAACTCTGGAAATGGAATATGTTTAAATGTATAGAAATATACATTTTTGTACCACAACAAAAGAGTTGGTTTATGTGAAGTTTGAAAAAATATGGCATTTTTATGCTGCTCTGAAAGCTAAACATGACTTCAGAGTGATTGTTTCTATATGTATTCTTGA
>NW_003852578.1:555612-562101 GCF_000181295.1 Otolemur garnettii
AAGTAAGCAACTATTTCTTGAGGTTCCTTTGGTGCCTAAAATATTCTCCAGAGTATTGAAGAACTGTTGGAAGATTTCACAAATTTTTGGAAGAAAAGAACATTTAACATACTAAGGACCGAATCTCCTCATTTACTTCAGTAAGACAGCTAATCTTTTTAGCTAGGGAAGGTTTTATTTTCTTTGAAATATAAGATGGTTTGGGTCACCAGCTTACTAAACATTAAGGTTGTTAGGAGTAAATTCTTTGAGATTCTTATTTATATCATAACATATATGCTTAAATTTATATAAATAAATTCTTATAAAGCTATTAAGAAAAACTACCTCTGTTTACCGGCTCTATTTGCTTTAAAAATACCTTAATATATTAAAGAAAGATTTGTTTTTGACTTTCTATTACATTTTTATGGAAAATAGTTCAGATACAAAGAGGTTTATATTTTATCATGAAGTTTTTTGATGTCAAGACAAAATTAATTTCCTCAATATTATTAGTACTTCTGCTGCTGAAGAGGGTATTAAATCATGTTCATGAAATTTCTCATTTATGTCTCTATATAGCCATCGTATTCAACAGCCATAAATGTGTACCCAATGCAACATATGTTGATATAAATTGTAATTGTTTTTATATTTTTCATCACTCAAATATAATAATTGCATAATAAAACATACCACATTCTTTATTTACCTTCTTTGTAATGACCAAAGAGCTGATGTTATTAGTATTTCAGTAAATTGAAACTAATAAGTTGTCATAGGACATTGATGAAAAGTATCAGTTTGAAAAACATACATTTGAATTATATCTTCTTGGTGACATTGAATTAGTGTTCAGTTTTGAGTTTTAAATATCAAGCAATTCAATTATTTCTCTTTGCCTCTATAATTATTTTCCAGCCTCAAATTATGGTAAAAATAACTGATTGAGTGCCATTGTAATCTAAAAGAAACAATAAGTCAAATGTTCAACAGACCGAGCTATCATAATTAAAAGGCTATTTTTTTCTGCTTTAGGCTAAAGTGCTGATTCTGCTAAATAACCACTTAGAATTAAAATCTGACGTTAAATTACATCAGTAATGCAGTTTTCATTGAGTACATCCATTTTTTTTCAAAAGAATTATTTTCAATGTATTATTATTCAGGTTAGAAAAGACTGAAACCAGACATTGTCAATCAAGATCAAGTGTAAATTTATATTTTATCTTGGAAAATAGTTTCTTCCTTATCCAAAGGTATAATTTTCATAGTTCAGTACTAAATCATATTGAACAAATTGAAGGTTGCTTAAAAGTACAGGTATTTAGGATAAGCACTGTAGCTCATTGGTTAGAGCACTGGCCCTGCTGAACCTCACCCAGGATTGCTTAACCCAAAAAATATATATATATATACACATCTATATATATATATATATAGAGAGAGAGAGAGAGAGAGAGAGAGAGATCACTAATATACCTGCCAACACATAAGTTAGTTTATAGCACAACTTGGAGGATCTTGTTATTTTTCGTGGTTTTTAATGAAGTAAGAGCAGCAGAAGAGATAAAAATAGATTAAATAAACATATCAAAGGATATTTGGAGGCTAGCTTCATTTATAAGATGATTATAATTTTTAATGTTAATAGGATACTTTATAAGAGTGGAAAATTTCATGACAATTTCCTCAGCTTTGCTGTTAACTACTTGGGGTTTAGATTAACCTAGATGAAGGACTATCCTATTCTCATGATGCTCTCAACTCATTTAAATGTGTCATAAAACTAGACAACCAAAAAGTTCAGTAAATATAGCTGCTAGGCAAGCCAAAAGCTACTTAACTGGCCAAGGACTTTCTGTGTATCTCTTCTACCTCATTCAAATTTGGGTGCACTGGCATCCTACCATGTCTTCTGGACTCAAGCTGATACCGACTACATGTTCATTTTCATTCCTACTAGAGAAATAAGAAAGGTCCTGGTTGATAAAATCAAGAAAGAGACTATAAAACAGAGCTCCTAAATCAAGGAGCTGGCCTGGCCAGCTGGCCTTAGAATCTAGAGGTAATTGGAAATGTGATTCCACAATGTCATCTCTAGCTAAAAAAAGAGAATTTAAAGGACAGTAGTCTATATTCAAGAAAAAACAATAATGAAGTAATAAGCACACTTTGATATTTCTCTGCAGTAGTTTATAAATTTCAACCAGTAGGTTTGTTCAATGACAACATCTTTTTAAGGTATGTTGTTATATAGTTTGACTAATTTTCTTATAATTAGCCCTATACATAAAAGCTGCTATTTTTGAAACTAATTATAAATGGAAATTTGTCAATTTGACTAAAGAGTTAGGATCTAAGTTTGACATTTAAGGAGCTTTGATTGCTGTTCCTGTAGCACATACAGCAATTGTTAAACAAAAACACTGTTTGCTTACTGAGTATGAGACACTCTGATAGGTAGTGACTACGAAGATATATATTTGCAAGTATTCTACAAGTCCAAAGGAGACAGAAGGAAAAAGGCAAAGATAGTAACACATGTACCCAATAAGATATGATAATGATACAGAATTTCCCACTCAGGGCTGGACAGGGACCTCTCCCCTGCCCATTTTCTTTCTTTTTTCTTTTTTTTTTTTGAGACAGAGCCTCAAGCTATCCCCCTGGGTAGAGTGCCATGGCATCACAGCTCACAGCAACCTCCAACTCCTGGGCTCAAGCGAGTCTCCTGCCTCAGCCTCCCAAGTAGCTGGGACCACAGGAGGCCGCCACAATGCCTGACCATTTTTTGGTTGCAGCCATCATTGTTGTTTGGCAGGCTGGGTTGGGGATTCGAACCTGCCACCTTAGGTGTATGTGGCTGGTGCCTTATCCGCTTGAGCCACAGACGCCGAGCCCCCCTGCCCATTTTCTAGGCCTGCATGAGTTCAGAGATCAGTCTAGTCAGAGATGCCCTCTCCACGCACAAACAACCGGTAAAAACCAGCCTGACCAGGTTGGGCCACCTCTCCGAAGCAGGGAATACACACTGAACAAGAGGCTGACCCTCCCAGAGGATAGAACATACTCAAATGGGATCACAATCCTGCACAAAGGCAGTTTTAAAATTAATTTCTGCCTCCACGTCCCTGGTCCCAAATGGTTGTGACATTCCATCTCCCCCAAACCCCTCTACCCTCATGATAGGAAATGCAGTATATAATCCCCTAGACAGAGGTCCAAATGGGCTTTCCACTCGGGTACCCCTTGTGCTGCCAGAGGCAGAGGTTCTATTCCCCTCATTGGCTCTTCTATCTATCTTTCTATCAGTCAATCTATCAATCTATCTATCAATCTATCTATCAATCTATCAATCTATCAAATCTATCCTTTCAGTTACTTACATTGTCCATGGGTATATTCTTTGAATTTTCAAGTCCAAAGACCCATCAGAGATAGAGATTCGGACTACAATAGGAGCTATAAAATGTGGATAGCATTTAAAGGATAGTATCATAATCCACAGAGGAAACAAAAAATATTCTCAAGTTAAAAACAGAAAATAGAGATACATACAACACTTGAAAACTAATGTCAGTCATGGTAATCTACATTGTAAAAGCTTAGACATTGTTTGGTCAAAATATCTTGTTTTTCAGGAGGGAGGAGGAAGAATATGGTGTTGCAAGGTTAAGTGAAACTAAACAGATTCATACCCACTTTAATATTTAATGAACTGTGTAAGAACTTCATATTTATCATAAAAGCTTAAACATTTCAGAGAGTCATTAGGCTTGATCTTCTACAAAATATTTAATCTCTTTGCAAAAACAGTATTCTCAGTAGTGCTCTTTTAATCT
The DNA here is from genome assembly GCF_000181295.1 of Otolemur garnettii. Lineage (NCBI taxonomy): Eukaryota > Metazoa > Chordata > Mammalia > Primates > Galagidae > Otolemur > Otolemur garnettii. The sequence goes on from NW_003852578.1 coordinate 559,440, forward strand.
GGTAAGTATGAAATGTTCAGCTATGTGCTCATGTGATATTTTTAAGATTCCGGAAGTATCAAGAGGCTTGGAGTATGTCTTCAGGGAACTATTAGGGGAAAGTCAGGCAATGTGTCCACAGCCCTTCAGCAAAGAACTTCTGGTTTCTGTTATAAATGTCACTGTTCTAGGACTAAAATGTTTCCATTGTGAGAACACTCACAGTGGTTCTATCTATACAAACATGTTCTTTTTCTTCCTGCTAATTCATCTTTCTCAGCAGCTCTTTCATTCAAAAGTATATTGAATACATTTGGTTTTGGCTCTTCCATCCAGGGGTGTCCAACCATACTGATTTTGTGACGACAATTTTTGCTTATCTTTGCCATCAGGTGTCATGAAAAACGTGTACTACACATAGACCTTTTGTTGTTGTTGCTAATCAGCTTTCATTAGTGTTTTGTGTATTTAAGATGTGTGGCTCAAGACAAGTCTAATTCCTCCAATGTGCAGCAGAAGAAAAACAGTTTGGCACCCCTGATAACTTGTGAAAATTTTCAGGAAAATAATCCTCCCATCATTTGCATTAGAATTGTATTAGATTTATGAAATAACATGGGAAGAACTATACCGAAATTTGTGTTCTGCTTTGTTCCCTGAGTATTCTAATTCCCCAGAAAAGTACCCGGCCCTTCGTTGACATTTAATCATTTTGGAGTCAATGTTGGATCTTTTTTGATATAAGTTTTTCACATGCATAAACACAGCAAATCTCTTCATTTACTAAAGGAAAGTTTATGTCTTTAATTATAATTGTACAAAAGATCTTCAAGCTTCAGTCTCTAGGTAGCCTGCAATTTTTATTGCTACCATAATTGCATCTTTTCAAATTACATTATATCAATCTTTGCTGTTAGTTTATAAGGTCATAATTGATAAACTGTCTTGTTAATTGTATTTGTAGTTGTTCAGTGTTTTCCTGTATAGAAATTTTATTATCTATAAAGAATGATAAACTTGTTTCTTTCCTTATAACCCCTACGCATATTCTTTCCTTAACTTCTCTTACTGACTTGCTAAAGCTTTTAAGACATTAAAAACTGAAGAGGTGATGGCTTATTTTTCTCATTTCCCCCAGTATGCTTCTGTCATAAGAAATATATTTTTAGAAAGTTAAGCAAATATCTTTCTATTTTTAATTTCCAAAAAGTTCCATTTACTTTGCTTGTTTGAAGTGTGGAAGAATGTTACCTTTTATTCAATTTTTTCCTCCTATTGTCTATTCTTTACATAAGAAGCTAAAGTGATCTTGTTAAAATATAAATTAATTCATGAGGATAAATCTTCAAACAGCTCCCAGTGCCCCTTTTCTTATCATACTCAGAATAAAAGCCAAAGTCTTTCCGCAGATGCCAAGATCCTATTGCATAAAGTTTCCTCTGTAACCCCTTGATCTTTCTCTGTGTCACTCTAGCTGAGCCACACTTGCTCCTGTGCTCTCCCTCTCTGTACCAAAGCTTTTCCCCATCAGATCCTTTGCACATAGATGCTCCTTCCCAAATACCTACATTTTTAGCGACGTGCTTTTTATTCTGGTATCTTCTCGTATATATCACTCTGAGAGACTTTCCTTGATAGGCATTCGTTTTATATATATTACATACACATATTAACTTATTTTATTTTTAAAGGATATAAAATTTATACCTGAAAATAAAGATTTCTGTCATAGCATTGAGATTATCCATTATCACACACTTAGAGACAGCAGAGCCTAAAATACTGTAGGGACTACAGGCGCCCACCACAATGCCCAGCTATTTTTGTTGTTGTTGTTGCAATTTGGCCAGGGCTGGGTTTCAACCCCCTACCCTCAATGTATGGGGCTGGTGCCCTACTCACTGAGCCACAGGTGCTGCTCAGTTTTTTGTCATTTTTAATTGGCTTATCTGTTCTTTTATTATTCAGTTGGAAAACTTATTTATGTTCTTTTTTCTAGTCCCTCATCAGATATATGATTCAAAATCTTTCCTTCCATGATGTTGGTTGTCTTTTTATTTGATAGTATCCTTAAAAGAACAAAAGTTTTTAATTTTGATGAAGTCTAATATATTCATTTTTTCTTATTTTCATTTATTTTGATGTTTCATACTGACAAATTGCCTAAACAAGAACACAAAGATTTACCTCTATGCTTTCTAGTAAAGGTTTTTAAATTTTAGTTTATAGTGCTATATTTACACCTCTGATCCATTTTAACTTGATTTTTGGGTGTGGCATGAGGTAGGATTTCAGCATTCTTATTTAGTGTGCAACTATCCGTATGTTCCAGTAGTTATTATTGAAAAGACTATTCATTCTCTATTGAATTTTATTGGCATTCTTTTCAAAAGTTAGTTGGAAAAAATCAGTTATCTTTCATTGATTTATATTTCTATCCAGTACCACACTTTCTTGATTACTGAAATTTGCAGTAACATTCAAAAACTATAAGTTATCTATCTTTATTCTTCTTTCTCAAGAGTGATCTGACGGTTCTGTGTTTCCTGAATTACCGTATTTACTTTTAGATTAGCTCAGGTCCTCTGAGTATTTGCGTAATCCTGGATGTGTGAACATCTCTGTGCATGTGTATAATGTTCAATATTTCCAGGAACTTGTCAAAGCTTTTCAAGGCTACCTA
>NW_003852578.1:562434-569178 GCF_000181295.1 Otolemur garnettii
CGCCGAGCCTTTAGTTAGCATTTTGTTATATTTAACTGGTAGTGCTACCTGAGAAACCTTCAATATTAAAAAATTGCTGCTGAGCAGTTTTGACAAATGTGTTGCATGTGGGTTCTTAGCACAGAGTCTAAGTTGGATCAAATACAGACAAACCCTAATAGTGGTTCTTCTCAGCTAGCTTCTAATTGATCAAATAGTGATAATTCCTTGGGATGTGACAGGTCTAGGTGTTTATATTCTCTAAAACTCTTATGCAAAAACTTTTTCCCTAAAGTGGTAGTAATTAGGAGGTGGGGCTTTTGGTAGACGATTAGGTCATGCAGACAGAGCTGTCAATATGGGAAGAGTGCCCTTATCAAAGAGTCCTAAGAGAGAGCCCCCTCACCTCCTCACCCCTTCTATCATACAGAGAAAAGACCACCATCTATGAACCAGAAAGTGAACCCCAACCAAACATCAAATCTGTCAGCTCCTGATCTTAGAATTCCTAATTTGCAAAACTGTGAGAAATAAATTTGGGTTACTTATATGTCATTAAATCTAGAGTCCTTTGTTATAGCACCTGAACAGACTAAGACAATCACCATCTACATCACCCAGTGACTAGTATCTTATCTCCTGTGTTGTCATGTTTAGTATTTATCTTGGTCCTATAGATTTTACTGCTTAAAGTAATTCTTGAATTCTTCAGTGCCATTTCATTTTTATTGTCATTATAAAAGCCAACTTTATCATCATTACTTGGACTTGCACAATAGCCCACCAAATAGTTTTCTATCTAGTATCTTCTCTGAGTTCTAATTTCTTCTTTTCAAGGCAACCAAATTTGATCCTTCTGAAGATAAAATAGTGTCACTCAACAGCCAGAGTGTAACACAGTGCCTCCACTACTCCCCACTGTCTGTTCCTATCATTAGCTCTGATTCACTATCATGCCACCTCCTAAGCCTATATCTTCCTTTCCAAACTTACAGAACTTTCAGTGTTTAACATGTGCTCCTTCTTTGCATCTCTGGACTTTTGCATGTACTCTTTTTTTTTTTTTTGCAGTTTTGCCCAGGGCTGTGTTTGAACCCTCCACCCTCCATATATGGGGCCAGCACCCTACTCACTGAATCATAGGAGCTGCCCTCTCTTCTCTTTTCCTTAATGGCATGATAACTCTTGCTATTTTAATGTAGCAAGAATCTCAGATATCACAGATTTCAAGTTAATTTTAAATTCCTCAGTAATTCATTATCTGACTTTGAAGGTAGGTAAAATCTTTCTAGTATGTCCTCTCAAGGATTTCTGTCCCACTCATTCACAATACTCATTATTATTGCAGTTATAAATTTTTTGTTTGTTGGATAAGTAAGTCAATAACACTAAGCCCATTTCTTCACTATCATAACCCTATGTATACTATAACCCAGGCTCAACTCTCTGAAAAGTAGACATGTCTAAGATTCTATTCTACCAGGTACTACGCTTGATTGAAGTGCTGAGATCTATGGGTGGCCATTATTCTCCTTGCTTAGATTTAGGTGTGGCTCCTTATAATCCAGCAACCTACACCTTAATGCTGCAATATTATTTTAATGGAACCAACATCATGGTTGGCATAATAATTCCTTTAAAATTGGAATGTGGTTAAAGCAAACAGTTCCAATTATTGGTCTTGAACTTAATCTGTATGCTACTTAAAATTATTAATGAAGACTGATAATCAAATTAATTCTGCAGGCAGATGTAGCAAGTACTGTGATATAACACACAACTCCCCTGTTCCACACTCAAAGACTGAGCATTAATTTTTCTAGGTGCAGATATTTGTTATGCAAGAACTCTCAGATGAATCCATCTCCAGGAGTTGTTTTAGAGGAATAAAGACATTTTATGCAAGGTTGTTCCCATGGATCCCAGTGATGGTGCAAACATAATAACAGCACATTTCATAAGAATTTGGAAAAATGGTGAACTTCACATTAGTAATTTTGTGTAAAGAATAATTATAAGAACTGCTGTAGTAAATTATGGGGAAAAAAGGATCAAAAGAGTCAGATAAGTAAAGCTGCTAAAAGGAGCATATTTTGTCAGGCTGGAAAAATGCATCTGCTAGCTATGTGCCATGAGAGAGCCCAGAAGACTTTGAACTTACCTATGTAATGAACGTACACTGGGGTAAAGGGCTGCAGCCTCATTAGGAATCTCGTTGTTGGCTGTCTTGTATAGTCCAGGGTTTACAGGGAGAGATATTATACAGAACTGTTGTCTTTGGTAGTAATGAGGTTAACAGGATCCCAAACACAGAAGGCAGATGGCAGAACTTAACTGTCAGAGCATGCTGAGTGCTATTAGCATAATTACTGATAAGGTCAGAATGGCCTGACATTGATGAAGCCACAAAGATAGTTAATAGGATACAGTTTCCCTAATGGCAGGATATATAGGCATGCAAAAAGCTTATTGCTGTGTAACAACGCAAATAAAGCAAGAATATATGACAAAGGTTGGTGCTACCTATCCAGATAAAATACGTTGATTTCTTGCCCTGTTTATGAAATGGAGTAGGAATTCAAACCTGGAACCCATTGACCAAAGAGGCTCTCATAAGAAAGAACCAGAAAGACATAATGGCAAGTACATACTATAATGGGAGCCCTTCTGAAATGGCAAAGTGGGGACTTCCCAAAATCTGTTTTCCCATAACAACAAGAACATTAACAAAGGATGGGCATGGTGGCTCTCTGGCAGGCCAAGGCAGGTGGATTGTTTGAGATCAGCCTAAGCAGGAGAAAAGACCCTGTCGTCTCTGCTAAAAATACAGTAACAAGCTAGCCAGGTATTGTGGCGGGTGCCTGTAGTCCTACTTACTCAGGAGGGTGAGGCAAGAGGATTACTTGAGCCTGGGAATTTGAGGTTGCTGTGAACAGTGATGCCCTGGCATTCTAGCCTGGGGCAACAGAGTGAGACTGAAATAGTAGGAAAATCAAGTACTCTGGACGAGGACAGCGTAAGTGCACACATGCATATTCAATGAAACAAAAAAGGAAAAATAACATATTTTAATATAGAAACATATTTACAGGACCCCAAGACATGCAAAAGGAATTTTCAACACTACAGTCTGATACAAGATCTGCAGTTCAGAGGGAAGGCTACCCCTGGAGGTACAGATTTTTAGCCATTTATGTATATTTTGGGACATAATTATGGATAAGATTGCCTAGGAAAGGAAAGGAAAGTGAAGAAAGAAGTGGGCCGAGCATCAAAATTCATGGTGCTTTAACATCTAATAGCTGGAATAGGAAAGATAAACCCACAAGAAGTACAGAAAATATATTGACCAGAAATGGGAGGAAAATCAAGATAGGGTAGAGTCACTTTTGTCAAGGAAGGAAATTTTGTCAACACAGGAGAGAGTGGTCTAGGAATTCAAATTCTGCTAAGATGTCAAGTTAGATTAAAAAATTTTTAAAAGTTTTTGTTTTTGTTTTGATTTGGCAAAAAGAAAGCTGTATGTGACCATAGCAAGCACTATTGTGGTAGAATGATTTGACTGGGTCAAGCTGAAGAAACAGCAAAAGAAAAAGATCTTTGTAGGAGACTTTTTTTTTTCTTCTTTCAGAAATCTACATGTGGAAGAGATGAGAGATAAAGAGTAGGGACTGGGTAGCTGGTTGATGATAGTCAAGAAAAGAGATTTTGTATGTGTGTGTTTATGGTGTGTGTGTGTGTGTGTGAGAGAGAGAGAGAGAGAGAGAGAGATAGGTGAGGTTTAGAAGGCAAGGGCCATTTATTGTTTTGGTTTACTCAGTAAAACTTTTTTTCCTTTTTATGGAAATATCACCCTGTCTTTCCGCAGAATAGCCCACACCCCTGTCATGTGTTTCCAAGGGTGCCAGCTAATCAAAGCATCCTAATCCATCACCGTATTGATCCAGCCAGAGTGTCTTTCTTGGGATTTTATATATGTGTATTTTGGGAGGGAGTTTTTTACTTCTCTGAATTGTTTTGATGGACAGATGCAAGCCTGGCCACAGGGACTCCTGTTAGCTTCACAAAGACACAAACAAGTGGGTGATTGGGATGTGAAATTCAGCCTAAATGTTGCTTACTAAAACATGCACCCTGACACATGGCTGCTTCCACCACATACAGCCACATGCTTTTCTCTGGGGAGTTGAGCTAATACGGCAGAGTCTACTTTAAATGGGGTGTGTTTTGATGACAGTTACACAAAATTTCCAGTTTTACACAAAAATTCCATATTCTAGTGGTTGCCTTGCCTAGAGCTATCTCTGGCTATTTCCCAGAGATTAATTTATAGGGAAATCTATATATATAATGTTTTGTATCGAGTATACATAGATTGAGAAGATGCGTGTTAGAACACAGGCGCAAGGGAAGTTTACAAGCATACATGGAAACAAACACACACAGAGAAAGAGAAAGAGAGATTTATATTTTCTATCCTTCTTAGCTATGAGATCCAGACTATAACTGTAGTCAGGTATAGTCCCCGTTATGGTGATCGATTTCCTTCTTAAATTCTCTCATATTAGACCATAAGTTGAATGTCCAATTTCAGTTAGGATTTTGGAAAAAAACAAAAGAAAGAAAAGGTTGCCATGTCCTTCTTGACCCATCCATGAAAGTCACTTCCTAAATGGCTTGAGATAAAAGTATATGGAATCAATGTCAAAATTACTGGAATCCTCACCTGTGTTTAACCTAGAAATATAATTCATCTTTTCTCTAGTGTCTAAAGTTTCCCTTTATGCCACATTGACTACAGGCTTCTTCTTTTGTTCTCCTGTTAAAGGGAAAACCTCTAATTGTCTCTTAGTTACCTATTTTCTATAGTTCTTTTTAGCCATGATCATGATGGCCGTTTATTTACATGGCCCAATTCTCTTTAATTCACAACTGGAGTTACTTCAAGCTCCTTTTGAAAATCAAATCTTTTTCAATCTCTAGGTTCAATTTTGTCAGCACTGACGGAGAAATTTAAAGACTTGTGGTCAGCAGCTGTGTTACCAAGCCTCAAGATGTCCTAGAGCAATGGTTCTCAACCTTTCTAACGCTGTGACCCTTTAATACAGTTCTACATTTCCGTTGCTACTTCATAACTGTAATTTTGCTAGTGTTATGAATCATAATGTAAATATCTGGTATGCAGGATGTATTTAGGTGACCCTTGTGAAAGGGTCATTCCACCCTCAAAGGGGTCGCAGCCCAGAGGTTGAGAATCACTGTCCTAGAGAATGGATTCTCTCTGACCTGTCCTCCAACTTAGTAGCTCCATTGTTTTTTTTTTTTTTTTTTTTTGGTTGTTGTTGTTGTTATTGTTGTTGTTTGTTTTCTATTACAAAGACCTTGGTATCTATCACCATTTCAATAAGCATGTCTACTAAGATCTGAGGAGGATTTTTTACTTTTTCCAAACTGTGTCCTCTGGTTCCCACAAAGTGAGACATTCCAAACTCCTAGTCTCTGGTCTATTACTACATGCATTGCTTTCTAGAAGAAGTTGGAATACCTCTTGATAGCAAGCCTGAAGCCCAAATGAATCACTTTTTTTTTTTTTCAGGTCTACTTTACTATGCTGTAAGTCTTAAATGGATCAATCCCTTATGTATGAAACCTTTAATTACTCCTGTGATTAAATGGATAAGACTCTCTAATTTGGGGTTTCACTACTAAGGTGCCTATTATTGCCTTAACAACCAAACTCTGTTCTATCAGTGACAAAGTAATCTGCTTCACTTTGTTCTTTTGTCTCACTTTATGCTAAACATAGCCAGAGGAAAATGGGGCATTTTAATGGGACATCCCAAATTCTAAACAAGTTTTCATCATAGTCCCTAAGTCTAAATGCTTTACTGCCAAGTTTATGTTCTTGTCTTGCCTTTAGTATTGTTCAGCACCCTATCTTCACCTTGCCTAGGTCCTGCTATCATAGGTAGGGGCTTTGTGACACGTTCACAGAGCCTACCTCCTGTAGTTCTGCTTACATCCTCATGCTAACCTTTGAATCTTTGGCTGTTAATTACTACTTTTTTTTTTTTTTAAAAGCTGCTACCTTGCTGAATTCTTTCTTCCTTTGGAATATATAATTCAATATTCTTCTGCTCCTCTAGCAATTGTTGTTCAGTCTCCTCGTCTAGAATATCTTCTTCCATCCACCTTCCAAATATGTAACCTCCTCATTACTCCGTTCTAAGACTTCTCCTTTCCCTCTGTATTCTCTTAGATTATTTAAATGACATCTTTAAGAGCCTGGACAACAAGTCTGTATCTCCAGAGCAGATGACTTCTTTGAGTTCTGTATCATATGAATATCTTTCAAATTTACATCTACAATGGAATGTTTTCAAGAAATTTTAAACTTAATATGCTAAAAACCAAATTCTTGGTATTCTTTCACACAGATTGTTTCTCTATGTGTTTTCTTCATCCATTCAAATATTATTACATTCCCCTTTAGAAGAAGTTTAGGGGTCAATTTTGGTACTTTCTTCCCCTTTAAATCTTAATTATATCCATCTTCAAATCCCATCACTTGTCTCATCTCATTTCTCAAATTCAGTCACTTGTTTCCACTGCTATAGCTGTAGAGATCAAGGTATCTTTCTATCACTGAAACACTAATATAACCTTCAGACTGGCCTGCATTGACAACATGTTTTTGAATTCATTTCAATAACTTTGCATTGCCCTTATAATAATAGCTAAACTTTTAAACATGGCCTACAAAGT
>NW_003852578.1:570421-571444 GCF_000181295.1 Otolemur garnettii
AGCATCATCCGAGGAAGATAAACACAGGTGAACTTGAACTTTCACTGATACACTCCTTGCTTTTTGTCCTGATTTTAACTGTATCTTCTTTCCTATGAGAAATTTATTCCATGTTTCTCCAAACTATAACTCTTTGAAGAAAAAATAAAAGTTATTTATGAGTAATATACTAATCATGATTATATTCCTAAAATAGTGTCTCTCATTTATGAACATTTCATTCCAAAAAGAATCCTTAAAAGTGTTTTTTTCCCTAATAATAGAATCAAAGGAAGTTTTCTGCAAAATTAATTTAAATTTGTTTTTCAAGCGTTCTGTTCAATTAATGAGAAAAACCCTTGTGATTTGAACATTGAAATCCCTCCTGATTTTTTTAATAAGGTTATTTGATTCAACAGGACTTCAAAGGGAAGTGGGTAAAGATGCAAATTAATTTAATAGATAAGCCACCAAAGGGCTGATTAGTAGCCATTTATTGACTCTTCCTTAGCTGATTGCAAAATAGGTCCAATAACCGGGGGTTAACTGGAAGCATTGAGACAACAGGTTTATTTTGCCAGACTCTTGAGAATGAAAAGAGAGGATAAATGGTCACATTTATCTTAATATAGTTATTTTGAATAGCGTGTTAGTAATTAAACCATTGTGTCCTAAAAATACAAGCATAAAAGAAATGCTAAAGTACTGTTAATCAAATATGCATCCCAGAAACTGGCAGCAGTTCTTTTGATGAGCTATTGTGGGTACTATAAAAGGCAGAAGCCATCCTCTTGATATTGCTGAATTTAATTGCCTTTTACAAAAGGTAATTGTTCTCCGTCATTCTGCATGAAATTAAGATTTGATTTCATAATTTAAATTTACAAAAAAAACCCATGGATTATATATGTATGAAATAGAAGTACATGCAAAACATACATATACCTTCAAATCATATTTAAACATACAAAAGAGATCTCTGTTAATATTATAATAAAGGTTTCAGATTATAAATGTTTAATTTCAAATAGCTGTCAATTGGCT
>NW_003852578.1:572727-586808 GCF_000181295.1 Otolemur garnettii
TGCTGGGAACACTGGATAGACACACATAAAAGACAGAAACAGGATCTGCAACTTCTCACTGCTCACAGAAATTAATTCACAATGTATAAAAGACTTAAACCTAAGGCAGGGAACTGTAAGAATCCCAGAACAAAGTGTTGGCAAAACTCTTCTAGATATTGGCCTAGGCAAAGAATTCATGAAGAAGACCCCAAAAGTAATCATAGGAACAACAAAAATAAACAAATGACATTTGATAAAATTAAAAAAAAACTTCTTTACAGCCAAGAACACCATCACAAGAGGAACACAAAAAAACATAAGCCTGATATACATCTGATAAAGGACTGACAACCAGAATCTACAAAGAACTCATGCAAATTGACAAGAAAACATTAAAAAATCCCATTAAAAAGGGGGCAAAAGACATGAACAGAAACTTTTCAAATGAAGACCACGAATTCATGAAAGAATGCTCAACATCTCTAATAATTAAGGAAATGCAAATCAAAACCACAATGAAATCTCAAGTATCACCTAACTCTTATGAGAATGGTTCATATTAACAAGTTCTAAAACAAAAGATGCTGGCATGGATGAGGATAGGAACTCTTCTTATGCACTGTTGGTGGGTCTGCAAACTTCTGTAGTAGTTCCTTCTACAGAAAGTTGTATGGGGATACTTCAAAGAACTTAAAGTAGATATGCCATTTGATCCAGAAGTTTCCATTTTGGGGTATATACCCAAAGGAAAAATGTTATTTTATAAAACGGACACTTGCACTCAGATGTTTATAGCAGCACAATTCAGAATCACAGAGACGTGGAAACAACCCAAGTGCTCACCAACGCAGGAATAGGTTAATAAGATGTGGTATATGCATACCATGGAGTGCTACTCAGCCATAAACATGGCAATCTTGTATCTTTTGTGAAAACCCAGGTAGACTTGGAAACCATTCTTCTAAGTGAAATATCACAAGAATGGAGAAACAAGCACATATACTCAATACCAAACTGGAACTGATAGATCAACTTTAAACGCACATAGAAAAGTAAATCTCAATGAAAATCAATGAAATTCACACCTAAAACAGATTTGTGAGTTTGCAGATTTAATTTTTCACAATGTTCCATAGACTCTTTATTTTTCTCATTTTTCTTCACTGATTTGGGTGATCAATGTCTCTCATGCTTCCATTGTAATGTCACTTAATTACACAGTGATACTAATCTTTTTTAACGTATGTGCTTGTAATTGGAACAAAAATTACCCTGACATGCACTGTTGAGCATAGAAAACACAAACGAGCAAGGGAAATTTGAATCTGATAGAATTTGGCCATGTGTTGGCCTTACTCTCCATACTGTTCTTCCCTATCTCTATTCTCCGTCTTTCTCTCCTATGGGGAGTAATAGGATAAACCATTGCTCACATGTGTACCTCCTTCATTTATATGTTCTCAGCATCTCACCAGAAAAAAAAAGCAAAAATACAAAAAATTGAACATTACCAATGTTAAACTTCTCTCTGCCTTCTTCCTTTACTTCCTCCTACCTCTACTACATCCGAGTTCAAAACTATCCCAAAGTTGGTAAATAATTCTTTGATATTCTTTTCACATACCATCCATGTATGTTTTCTTAAAGTATATGTTGTTCAATATTACATAACTTTAGTTATATGTAAATACTAATGGATGGTAAATATTCTTTTGCTATTTGCTTCTTTCATCTACTGTTATAATGTAATGCAACTATTCAGGGTTGTAGCTATGGTGGAGTTCTTTTTCTGGTATTGTGTTTAAGAGTTTGCCCCCACTTTTCCACTCCCCTCTGCATCCACATCATTACTAAGATTTTATCATCAAGTATATTTCCCTATTACTTGAATTTTGTCTTGGCCATCAGATTAGTTTCTAACTTGAATTTAACAAAATTTTAAAATACATGGTGTTAACCTTATAGAACTATTAGGAGATTGGTTAACTGATGATCTGTGTTAGGTAAAACTGTTGGCTAAAACAGTAGAATGTACTTAATGATCTTATAAAATTGGGCAAAATAATTTTTGAGCAGAATGGTTTAAGTTTGAGATAGCTTTCTTAAAGCTACATTTGACAAGGTAAAAGGAAAATGATGAGTATAGAAAAGAGCTGGACTATTTACAATGAAACAGAGGAAAGTATTAAAAAAGGCCAGACAATGGTGGTTTGGAAAATAACACTATCTCTCGATCCTCTCCAGCTAGTATAAGATTCTCAAAGTTAGATAAACTGGTAGACAGAAATCAAATTAACAACATGAACCATTAACCTGGAAGCAAATACCAAATCACATCTACAGCCATCACCCCTTTTTGTTAAGAACAGAAAAGAAATATGGTTACAACCTGCTATCACTTCAGTTGGACAAATGGACTCCCAGAAGAATTGAAAGCATGGTTCCACAGATGACCTGTGTGTTCAAAGTATTTCTAATTGAGTCTGTAGGGAGAGGCACATCTTAAAAAGAACTGTGTCTGTGGCTTTGGGCACGTTAATGTCATTAGAATCAAATATTTAGAAAGCCTATAGAGATTTTTAGGGAAAACCCTACTGGCAAAAGCAATGATAGCCTGAATTAAAAGAAAGTGTGACTCTGTGCATTTCCAGAAGACTTCTGAGCTTCCAACTTTCTGCAGGCAAAGAACAGGCTGTATAAAAAGCACATATTATAATGTCCCCTTAGAAATGGCAAAGGGAAAAAAAAATAGAAATGTCTTGGTTCCCTTTTAGGGAAACAGAGAAACAGTCAGGAAACACACCCCCAGAGAGTAGAAAGGGAGCCTCCTTGAGGAACTTTTGCTCTTGCCAAGTTAGATTACTTAGCAACATTTGCCCTGTGGGAATTCAGAATTCTGTGAGCAAAGATTGCCAACCTTTTCCTATTCTTCCTTTTTGAATGAGAGTGTTTATTGTGGTTACTGATTCTCTCACTGTGACTGGTAATTGAATGTTGGGTGTTTGCAGAGCATATAATTGAACATGTTAGATCACAAGTTTTGGGGTCAAGAATAATTTTACTTCAGTTCGACCCAAGGGCCTAATGTGGATAGTAAGGTAATGATGTGAGAATTGAATGAGGCTTTCAAAGCCCTAAAATGATGGTGAGTGCATTTTACATGAAGAAGGGATGTAAATAAAGCCACTCCATCAAATTATTACCCACATTCTTTACTCCTTCCGGGCTGGATGTTTGGATGTTTGGCATTACCTCTGAATGGGAAAGGTTGTGGATGCATTTCCTGGCCTCTTGACTTTGGGTTTGGTTATGTGATTTGCTTTAGGACATTAGATATGGAGAGAATTGAAAGTGCCATTTACAAGCCTAGGTCTTAACAAAATTTCCCTTCCTTGCTTGTCTTCATGTACTTCTGCCATCATTAATATTGCTGCTGCTCCTTTAGGCCGACTTGCAAAGTAGAATAGACCAAGACAGCTAGACAGGGAGTGAGACCAGTTCAGCCAAGCCCAGACTAGGTCAGCCAACTCCTAGCCCACCCACGGATAAATAATCCTCCAGCTGATCTGTGAAAAATAAATGCTTTTCTTGTATTCTACTGAGAAAGTTGTTTTGTGAAAGAGCTAACTGATGTTAATGCCACATTTTTTTACCTTTTGCACAGTGTTGCAAGTTTAGATTATTTCCAGTTTTGGCATTTTTATCAAGGTCTGGATCTCAGCTCCAAATCTAAAATTTTATTCCTTGTTTTGTGATCCTGGTACCGGGACTTTGTAAACCACATTTTCGCTTTGCCAGCTGACTCTGATTAGATTCCATTACCATGGCTCATTATAGAGAAACTACAAGGTTACAGTAGGAGGAACAGACTTGTTTTTTTCCTATTTCTTTCCACTTGTTCCTGTAAACTTCCTTACAGTTCCTTTGATAATCATCCTAGCAAATATCTTCATCTCAGCAATAAAAATATCTTCCCACAGCAATGGCAAAATTCATTTTGTAGCTTTGGCACAGCTCTAAAACTCAGCCTTGGCTCGACACCTGTAGCTTAGTGGCTAGAGCGCTGGCCATATACACCAGAGCTGGTGGGTTCGAGTTCGAGCCAGGCTGGGGCCTGCCAAACAACAATAACAATTGCAGCCCAAAATAGCCGGGCATGGAGGCAGACACCCATAGTCCCAGCTACTTGGGAGGCTGAGGCAAGAGAATGGCTTGAGCCCAAGAGTTTGAGGTTGCTGTGAGCTCTGACACCGCAGCACACTACCAAGGATGACATAGTGAGACTCTGTCTAAATAAATAAAATAAAAGTCAGACTTATTGTGTCCCCTCAAGACCAAAGCTTTGCTATGCAGGAAAATTGGTTGATACTTCTAACATAATTTTCAAAAGTATACTAGAAACAAAACGCACAAAGACTATGGAGATTTTACTACGTATTAAAATCTTAACATTTGGGTAAACTATTTTTTTGAAATAAAATCCATATTTTAGGAACTCAGAAACATTTACTTATATTTGAACAGATGATTAAGCTACCTGGCAGAGATGTTAACTTTCTTCAGTGACAAGAAATCTTACAGTAAAAAAGAAAAATATATCTACCTATGGCACTTGAACACTGAAAAAGTAAAATCAAATCCATCTCTTGTTGTTTTGATAAAGTTTAATCAGTTCCAGTGTTTATGCTCTGTACTGGTGCTAATGTTGAGGCTTTCAAGAGTCACTTGATCTGTGGAACCCAGTCTTATCTTATCATTGTCTTGGACTGAGATCTCGTGTCCAGATATTCTCTATGCAGTATATGCTCACGTCCTCCTTTTCTACCTAATCCATCTTTGAGAAGCTTACCGTGTATCACGGCCTGTGGCTTACCATGCATACATGCCTTTCTTTCCTTACTGACAATTCTCTCCTCTATTCTTCTGGGGAACTCTGTGACAGAAATGTTTCAATTGAACAGAAAGTGTCAGCACAGCTTATATCAAATTTGCAATTCTCTACTTAGCACAAATGATATTCAGTTATCTTTTCACTTGTCATGTGACATAAGTGCCTCATGATCTCAAGATTTCCCATTGCTGTCTCTTGACAGAGCTAAGATTCCTCTCAATGAGCAGCGTTGGATTTTGCCCTTGTTAGAAACCCGATAAACAAAATTCAGACTCGATTCTAACAATTATACTTTATAGATTTTAAGTCAACCTAATGTTAACCGTGAACTACAAGTGTATTTGATTTGTCTCTTGGTTGGCATTAACTATATGATGACCACCTTCAATTTTTGAGTTCCTTTTTGTAAATTAAAATGTGACAAAATAATTTATTGTCTATTCTTTATGTATTTATTGGATGAATGTTTAGACATAAGAGCTTCTGAATTAGATGAGAAAGAGTTAAAATCTAACATAGACCATAATTAATGTAATTAAGCTTTGGGTCTAATTCATATAAATATGTAACACAAAAGACACTAGTTTTATTCAAATATGACATAGTTTTGTCATATATCCATAGACATTCTGCATGCAAAAGAGAAGCTTATGTTCCAGCTAACTTAGTATTTATGTAATATCCATGAGTATATACATATGCATGAAGATACTATGTACATATATTGCCTAAAGTCATATATACGATGACCTTTCTCACATGCATAGTCTTTAAATTTTTATAGTATCTTATACATTTAGTATTTTACTCTTGTCAAATAGTTATACCATATTATAAAACGCTCACTTTATAGATGCGAAAGCAGAACTACAGCTGATGTAAGTCACTTTCTAGAAATGATTTAACCCCAAACCCATTCTTCTTGCTCTCTAAAATTTCATGATCTTTCATAGAAGTATTATTTGTCTGCAAAATTTCTTTCTTAGCCAAAATAAGATAAAGAAAATATGAAAAATTTAGCATGTTGTATGCTATTTATAATTCTCTAAGAAAATTAAGGATTCGATCTGATATTTATATAGTGAAAGAAAACATCCTTTACAAAAGTGTAGTTAGTTGCTGTGATAATTACAATGGAAGAGGATACAATTTCAAGTAATTTTATCTGACTTGGAACTATGCTAGGAGGGGAGGTGCAAATGTTGCATATTACAATATTTTTTGATTAATTGAGTTCAGATAACCATAAGTTTATAAGTTATTGGTGGTATTCAAGAATGCTTTGGTAGATATCATTCTTAACTAGAGTGTACTATAAATGTCTATTCTTATGTGGGTTTTCTAACCTCAAGGTGAAGTATGGAATATTATAAAATGTTTCCTCTAAACTGAATAGAGTACTTTTTAATAAAATATAACATTAAATAAATCAATACTAATTAACCAATTACTTTAATAAAAAATATTGCTAGCTAAATAATCAGCAGATGAGCTTTTAGAAGAACATACAATTACTGTGAGCATAGTATAGTATCTGAATACACAGTACTTTCCTCTCAACTAAATTATGTTCTTTGTCCATTCATTCTGTAGTTTCTACCTCATGAACATACAGTTAGCATTTCATCAATATTAAATTAAAAAATTTACCTGAAAAGGTAATGTTGTAAAAAATCAAATTGTTCTCTGATGTATGTTTTGTACTAAATGCCTAATAATTAAGTTCATTTACCTTCATTGAAATCCAAAAGATACTTTAAATTCTTCATTTTCAAATAAACTATAGAAAAGAATTATTCAGATGCAAAGCATATATATTAATAAAAATAAATAATCCATATTTACACAATTTCCATTTGTCTATTCCTCTGATATTTTATTTTGATGATGAATTTACTTCAAGGTAGATTTGAATTTTGCAGAATAATTGTCTGCTTATAGATGCTAGTGATTTTTAGAGTTTTATTTGAGTTCACCAAGATAGTGGAAAAAAAATATATATGTGTTTTATGTATGTATATATATTTCACATTTGAAGGAATATTTTAGATTCAAATCTACATCAATATCAAACATAGCCTATTTGTGAGTGGCACTTTTTGTTACTTTATGTATTTATTAAAGTCACTGATTAGGTACTAAACATATTATTAATAAAACATCTTCATATTCATTCCCAAAGAAGTTTTTAATCAGAGGGGATATTACTTCCAAAATTCATTTACTTCAATTAAAATACCACAGCCGAACATGAGATTCAACACCCCCTTTGCACTTAACTCTCATAGGCATTTTTAACACAAAGTGCACAAATTAATTTGGGCTCTAGAAATTGTACGATGTCTTTAATCACACTAGCTTCAATTCAGGTCATATCATTGCTAAAGCACAAATGTTGTGATTTTCAAAGAAACACTGGTACAATCAAGATTAAAGATCCTAATCAATTATTAAAACCAATTCAACTATTTTATCACTAGACGGAAAAAAAGAGAGTGGGGAGAAAAATAGGAATTAAATACTATATATATATTATGCATATATAATTTCCTTTACTTATTTATTTGAAAATGATTACTACTTGAATCAACACACTTGCTAAAAACCTCACCCTTCCCCTAACAGTGGCATAATAAACACACACATGCATAGGGGGCTGTGCTACCTACTGACAACAACTTCATTTTCTCTTTGATTCGTCACAGTTCTCTAGTTAATTTCTACTGATCTATAGTCTACATTGTTTATCCTACATTTTTTATTGGTTATAAAAATAATCATAAAATTTTGCCTATCTTATTGATGACAGGAAAACAAATAAGAACTTTTTGATACTGATTCTTTCACTTAGCATAGTCATTGCTAACATTGTTATATTTAAGTATTTTTCTGACAACTTAATTTTAAGGTATTTTATACAAATATCATTCAGGAATTTTTTTGTAGCAAATAACAATAACCAAGGCTGACTAAAAAAGAAGAAAAACACAGAACTCTTTAAAATTACATAGAAATTCACAGAATCAATTGTTACAATTTTTAAAACTACATAGAAATTTACAGAATCAATTATTACAATTAAGAATCTTTATTTAAAAAAAAGGATAAAAACAAAAATAATTATTAAAGTACCAGTATAGTATGAAAATATTTTTTTTTAACTCTTTCTTCACTATGTTCAAAATTCAAAACCACTGGAAAGAAAGTTTAATGGGCTAAATCTAGATTACATGGCTTCACCTTGACTCTTCTAAGGAGTCAACAATGGAACCCCATGGCCTTCCAGAAATGAACTTGATGCTTTTATACTTTTACTAAGATAAAGTATTTAGCTATGGGTGTGCGTGATTTCTAATTTTTTTTCATAGTTCATTGTGAATCAGGATAATATACATTAGATATATGTTATATCTTTGTACATACTTAAAATTCAACATATTACTGATCTATGATTACAAAACTATTCACCACACAAACAGGAAAAACAGAAAACTGTGGGGAAAAAACCAGAGTATAAGTAAGACGGGAGACCATAGTAACTTATTTAGCTTTATAATTAGTTTTATTTTATCAAGGAATAAAATTTGAACATTGCTGAATGTTATTAAATATTCATTGGTATCATAGTTTTAACCGTTACATACTGGTACATCACAGTATATATGTTGCTCCTTAGAGCTTTTTTTTTCTTGTTGGCTTGCTGATTTTAAAGTGCTCTATGTGAGTGTCATAAACTAAAAGCTCAAAAAGGAAAATCACATTTTTCCTTTAACATGAGTTAGACAATCTATCTACACATATTATTACTAGAATTGCTATATATCATTATGTTGATATATACTTCATTCCCATTTAATTCTAGTTACAATTATCTTATAATCAATGGAAGATTAGAACTTACAAAATATTGTATAATCTAGAAACATTGAGCATTAGGTATTTAGGTCATCTCTGAATTGGAAATGAAGAGCTAGAGGGGCTAATTAAACATAAAGTAAGTTAATAATGTGAAGGCTAGAAATTAGGCTTGTCCCCAAAACCAATAAAGCAAAGATCTACTCTGTTCTTATGGTGAAAATCTAAGGAAATGTAATACCATCCACCAAAGCTTTCTGCATTATAGACGTTTATTTAAGAAAATGACAAAGATATTTCTCCTTCTCGGATCATGGGATAGGCTTTCTGTGTATTTCCTTTTAATACAGCTAAGAATGCTAGAATTTTTATGTAAAAAAATAAAAATAGAAAGATCCTGTTTGGTAAAGAGAAGGTAGATCAGCCAGGGATGAAAGGAGTATGAAAGGAGTAACACGGTGGATAGACCCCTGGATTTCTTTTCATAGCTTGGATTCCAGGCTTGGAGCTGCAGAAATGGGCAACCTCGTAACATCCATTGGAGCTGAGGAAAACGCTCCCCCAAATTCTGCTCTTTCAGGCCACAGGGAAGTCAAACAACACAAAAATCTTTAAGAATGTAATCTCTCTACTCCAGAAGCACCACAGGAAAATGTGTGTGTCAAACAGCACGCATGTCAACAAAGGCTGAACGAGAAACTAGATTTCCCTGCTTGCAAATCTGCAGCAGAGCACTGCAACTCCCCCCTGGAGGTGGCATTTGATAGGGAAGCGTAAAAGGCCTTGGTTTTCCTTCACACCAGAAGTTAAGGAGACCACCTCTGACTGTGTAAAAGTGGAGACCAAATGGAAAACCTGGAAATCCATCCCACCCCCCCAGTAATGATACCCACCTCTACTGTGGTGCTATCAAATCTGTCCAAGTGAATAATAAAGTCTTATATCATAGGCCAGTGTTTAAGAGGTGACAAAACTTTTCTTGTGTGTAACTGGAGGCCATATGGGGAACAACAACAAGCATTCCTGTCCTTCCAGTTAGGAAGTTAAATTAGGAGGTCTCGAAACAATCCGAAGTACCTTTACTCCCAGGTAATGATGACTCTCTCTTATTAGGTGTCATAAGAGGAAAAGCAAAGAATCAGATTTATGCTATAAGAGCAGTCTAGAGGAAACCAGCTAAACAGAAGTTTTAAACAAGACCAAGTCTCACTCCAAGTCTTAAGCAAAAATTGCACATCATATAAAATGCAAGAAAACCTCAAATGAAATCAAGAGGAACAAACAATAGACAGTAAC
Source organism: Otolemur garnettii (assembly GCF_000181295.1). NCBI lineage: Eukaryota > Metazoa > Chordata > Mammalia > Primates > Galagidae > Otolemur > Otolemur garnettii. The sequence goes on from NW_003852578.1 coordinate 582,752, forward strand.
ACCTACAGGACAGGCAGAGAGTAGAATTATCTTACAAAGACTTTGAATTACTTGTATAACCAAATCCATCCTTTTTGGCAAAAACCATTTTTTTTGACAAAAGCCATCTTTTTTGTAATTCTCTTATGTTTCAAGTTCTCAGGCCAGTAAGACTTATTGACTAGAACTTTATAACTTTCTATTTCACTGACCACTTTCATTATGAGTTGTTTCTCAGAAACAGAGGAACCTCTTTATAGCCATGAAATAACTACAAGGCCTTATGCCACCTGATTGTTCAGAGAAGTCAAGGTAAGTGGTATGCCACCACAAATCTTGCCCAAAGACTCTGTAAGCAGCTGGCTTCCTACCACCCGCATGCACACAAGACAGAAAGGATGACCTATACTAACCCCCACTTCATTGTGCTACTAAAATTTCCACCATAGGAGGGGCTTATCTGCCGTTGGTCCTTCATCCTGGGTTTGTCTATTTTTGCTTAGTGTGCTTTGTGCCCTGAGCACCACCTCAAACATGTAATGATGCTCGCTCATTTCATGCATGGCTCATTTCCCCTCTAAAACAGAACAAACCAAAACAAAACAACAACAGCAGCAACAACAAACCCTAACTCTCTCAGTAGGGGAGATACATTTGAGGCAGTCCTTCTGTCTCCTGGTGGATGTCATCTACAAATAAATCTCTTTTCTTTCTTGGCAATCTCTTTGTCTCAGTAATACACTTTCTGTCTGGTGAGGAACAAAGTCTAGGGAAAAAACCCTTTGCAGATTTGTAAACAGAAATAGCCACTATAAAAATGCTACAATGGAAAATTGTAAGCATCTTTGAGAAAATGAAAAGTAGAAAGTCTCAGCAAAGGAAAGTCTCAGTAACGAAATGAAAGGACTAAGTGCAAATTTTAGTACTGAAAATTATAATAATCAAAACTTTAAGGCTGACACCTGTGGCTCAGTGAGTAGGGCATTGGTTCTGTTTATCGAGGGTGTCAGGTTTGAACCCGGCCCTGGCCAAACTGCAACAAAAAAAATAGCTGGGCGTTGTGACAGATGCCTGTGGTCCCAGCTACTCAGGAGGCTGAGGCAAGAGAATTGCCTACCCCCAAGAGCTGGAGGTTGCTGTGAGCTATGATGCCATAGCACTCTCCTAAGGGTGACAAAGTAACTTAGGGTGACTATGTCTCTTAAAAAAAAACAACAAAAAACTACAAGAAAGAAAACTTCAAGAATTCAGTTGATGAGACTCAGCAGGGGAATAGGAAGGACAAAAGAAAAAATCAGTAAGCTGGTAGATAAAACAATATAAATTATTTGATCTGAACAACAAAGAGGAAATACACTTAAAAAGGAGCAGAGTCTCTAAGATATATAGGACTATCACAAAAGATAGTCATCATAAAGGTAAGAAAGATAATATAAAGGAGGTGCAGCTAAAAAAGAAATAAAGACTAAAAATTTGGCAAAATATGCCAACCTAAAATAATACCAAATACTTGTAATACAAACAGGATAAACATAAAGAAATCCACTAGGTATTCACACTTTGTCTAAACTAATAAAATAACAATACCAGTAAACTATGGTAATGTTTTATCATATATATTTATATGTATGTGAACACACATGTATATGTATTATATAAATATAATGTTATACAAAGAGATATACTCAAAAATACTATAGAAAAACTAAGGTGAAATATTGAAAACATGTTCAGGCAATGCACAAAAAGACAGCAAAAAAATATGGAAGTAAAAAAAAAAAATAAGAGAACAAACTGAACACCTGCCAGATATTAAAAGGATAATAAGCAAATACTTTAAAAAACTCTATATGCATAAACTGAATACAATAGAATAGATTACTAAATGGAAAAAAATGCTATGTGCCACCTTATAAAAGTTAAGTAGTTTAAAGAGTATGATAACTATTAAGGAAGTTGACTTTGTAATTTTATAAAAAGCAGCTCCTATTACCCATTTGCAAGAACTCTCCAGACTTAGTTGGTTTTGTGAATAAACATCTAAACAAGAACTGACATTAAGACTGCACAATCTCTTTTAGAAAGTAGAAGATGAGGGAACGCTTCCCAATTCATTTTATTAATCTAGTATTGTTCCAAACCACAGCACAAATTAAAAAAACTATAGATCAAATTTTTGACGTATACAGATGTGAAATTTTTTAGCAAAATACAAGTAAACAAAATAAAAATAAATTTAAAAAGAAGACAGAACCATGACCAAGTGGGTTTATTCTAGAGGATCCCCTTTCAATTATTTAATAATCAATATAATCCAGTACATTACTGAGATAAAGAAGAAAAATTCCAGTGTAAGATAAACTTGTGCCAAAAAAGTCCAATATCTACTAACATAAAACTCTTTAAAAATATGAATAGTGAAGAAAATTACTTAAACTGGTAGGAGAAATCTAAAAAAACCAAAAACCCAAAAATACTTAGAGTAAACATTATACTGTCACCTGGTACAAAGCAATGATGTCCTTTCCTACTAATCTTAATGGTATAATGCTGGAAGTTCTACCCTGAGCAATAAGGCAGGAATGTAAATGAAAGGTATAAGGATGTGAAAAAATAGAAATAAAGTTCTTCCATTTGCATATGATATGATAGTCTATGTAGAATGGACTGAAAATTATAATAATCAAAACTTTAAGGGGGGCACCATCTAGAAAAGAGAATTCGGCAAGTTTTCAAGACAGGAGGTGAACATATAAAAATCTATTATTTGTCAAAATCCAATCATACTAGCAATGAATACTCAGACATCAAATTAAAAATATGCTGTAATTTATAAACACTCTAAAACACTTGCATATATCTAATGAAGCATGTACATTACTCATTTATTGTAAAACATATAACACTGTTTAAAGAAATCAAAGATACTCTAAATAAATGAAGAGACATTACTATGCTCTTGGATTAGAAGGCTCAACATAGCAAAGATGTCAATTTCAAAAAAAAAAAATGGTATAGAGCTTTAATGCGATTCCTATCAAATTCCAGAAATATTTTTTAAAAATATAGACTAGGTTATTCTGTAATTTATTTGGAAGGGTAAAAGAGATAAAATGGCTAAATTAATTTTTGGGAAAAAACAATATGATAAATCAAAAATACTGACAACATCAAAATGTTGATGAGAACGCAGAGAAATTGGGTCACTCATACTTTGGTATTTGGAATATAAAATGGTGTAGCCACTCTGTAAAGTAGTTTGACAGTTTCTCTAAAAAATTGAACATGTTGCTACCATATAATCGAAGAATCTCATTCATGTGCATTTAATCCCCAAAATGAAAATTAATATTCAATCAAAATACCTGTGCACAAATGTTTAAAATAGCTTCATTTGTAATAGCCCCACAATGAAAAGATATCCTTCCAGGGTGAAGTATACCCAGCAGTATATTCGTATCATTGGTTACTGCTCAGCAATACAAAGGAATGTGCTACTGAAACACACACAAAACCACCTGTCTCGATCTCTAGAGAATTATGCTGAGTGAAAAAAGCTAATCCAAAAAGATAAGATTTTTTTCTTTTTTTTCTTTGCAAGATAGCATCTTGTTAAAGATAGCATTCTTGAAATGACAAAATTATAGTAATGGGGGTACAGATTAGTGGTTTCCTGGGCCTAAGGAAGTAGTGGAGGTAAAAGAGGAACACAAGGGCACAATCAGGGATTCTGGGCTGTGGAATTATTTTCATCCTGATGTATCAATGTCATTATCCTGACTATGATATTATACTTTCGTTTTCCAAGCCGCTGCTCTCAAAGAAATCTCTTGTACAATGTACAATTATTTCAAAATAAAATGATTAATGAAAAAGAAAATATATCAAGAATATTATTTTTAGGCCAGGTGCAGTGGCTTATGCCTGTAATCCTAGCACTCTGGGAGTCTGAAGTGGGTGGATTGCCTTAGTTCCCAGGTTCAAGACCAGCCTGAACCAGAGCGAGACCTCATCTCTAAAACATAGGCAGGCATTGTGATGGGCGCCTGTAATCCCAGCTGCTTGGGAAGCTGAGGCA
>NW_003852578.1:587811-604865 GCF_000181295.1 Otolemur garnettii
CTATTCAGTCAAGTTTCAAACAGATTTATGACCCACGTTAAGCATTATGCCCTCTGCCTGGCCTAAAACCACCAACAAATGATAGCTATTAGTTTTCTTTCCTTCCCCGTCTCTCTTTTCTCCTTAATGATTCTATTCCACTCCATCCTTTGCTCTCTTTTCTGAATCAATATTTTCATGTTTCTCTATTTCTTTTTTTTCTGTAAATGAGTTCATTGTTCCTGAATCATATCCCATAGGATGGTTCTATGTTACAGTAAGACAAATAATACTAACTTTTAGGTTTATATCTCTAGTGATTGTGCATAAAGAAAGTACTGTGTCATTATTTATCGGATTTATCCTCCTGGATGTTAGTGATGGAGATGGCTAAATCATAAATTCAAGGAAAAAAAAACTTTTACAATAATATCAGAAGAACTTATTTTAGCTTTAAATTTTAAGTCTTTATATGTTCCTGATCTCCCTCTATTATGCCAAGAGTCAGTCCTGGTGAACAGATTAAAGTCTGTTCCCACTCACTCAAACTCCAATTTTTATTCTTATACATCCACTGAGATTTCCCGTTTTCTGTTTTTTTTTTTTTTTCAGAGTGATTCCCTATTGAGTATAGACAATAAATTTATTGTTTTTACAACTATTGTCAATATACTAATACATATGTCTTCTCCAACCATATTAATATGAGAATGATAAAAATTAGTGTAATGTTTAACAAATATATTTAAATTAACAAATATTAAATGTAAGAAAAAATATAATATTGACACAATAGAGAAGAAAATATTTGCTAAACATGGTTTCATGCTTTTCAATATAGTAAATAAAAATATACACTTAGGTTCTGCTTTATCAATGCAAATCACGAGAGTAAATTTGTATTTAAAATAGCTTTGATAGTTCATTTCTTGGCTATCATGTCAGATCTGATTAGATGAGATAGTTTTAATTTCCAATATATTTTATGTCATACAGTATTTTTGATCTTATGTCATCAGCATATCTTCAATTTATTTATTTATTTATTTTGGCAAAAAAGATTTGATGTCATTCATCCACTTGTGTGACTCTTATCTTACCCTAACCTAGATAACTTAATATACCTTACTGAACACAGAGGAATCTCTAAATGATATTATTCACCATGAGAGAAGAAAACAGAAAATATGAAAATTTCCAGCTCTCTACTTTGCAAAACATCCTCTCTTCTTTTGAGTGCATATTTTTCTTAATATACACTATTCTTGAACACCATAGATCAGAGTCAATTGATAAGATATAACAGATCTCCTCTTTTCCTACATCCCTGACATTCCCTACGATATACTTTGAATGATATGAATATAAAGAATATGGAATTTTGGCTTGATCATGTATTACTTTGTACTTGCCTGGTTGTTAACTAGATCTAATTACTTCTTAAGTTTATTGGTAAGCTTTTCAACTCATTCCACTACTTCACAGAATATAGGAACAGAGTTATATTTCTTTCAAACATGCGTGTGTTAAAATCCCAATTTCTATTTCTAAAGTATGTATCATGGGCTGCCATGGCAGTCAGCTCCTAATTGCTACTCTGAATTTGGGTTCTGAGTTCCTTCTTAGTTTCTGGAAGCTCACTAAAGAAGATTTCCCCATTTCTCTTTTTAATTTGGCCAGTTTTTGTTGTTGTTCTTCGTCTTCTTTTTCCTTCTTCTTTTTCCTTTTTCTTCTTTCTTCTTCATTCACCACCCCCCATTAAAAAACTACACTGAATGCATACTAGGTGCAGGCACAATGATTTTTCTGCTTCCTCAGAGCACACTGGAAAAAGCAGATTCAAAAACATCATCACATAGCACTACTTATCATCTTCTTAATCTTCTTGTTGATGTTTTGGGGCTTTCATTAGACTCTGGTGATACCAGACAAGGTTGCACTGAAACCAGCCACCTTGGCCCTGGAACTGTTGCTGTTGCAGCCAGTGGAGGAATTTGGCAGGACAGGAGCAGGGAAGACACTGGCTCCATTGCTGTCTTCTCACGTGGACTTCTGACAGGTCATTTCCTCCAATGCATCCCTGATTGGTGTATTTTCAAAACCTCCTCCTGATTGGTCTGTTTTCAAGACCCAAAAGCTCATTGGACAACTGCCACTATATACAGCCCCTAAGCAGAGAGCCCAGACACCGACCTGGAGAGAGCAGGAGAGCAAGGAGGTTTGGTTCCTGGTGAGAGCTGTAACAGTATCTTACTGCTGATCCTGCTCTGTAAGGAGGTTTGGTTCCTTGTGAGAGCTGTAACACTTGTTAAATAAAACCTAACCTACTGCTGATCCTGTGGTTCAGTTGCTTCATTGAACTGCCGAGACCAAGAGCCTGGAAATTCAGTATCAAAATCTGGTATTACTAGGGCTTCAAGGTACACAGTCACACTCTTTTAGACATTTAAAAGTTTAATGACCTAGTGACTATTCAGAGATAAGAGAATTAGCTAAAAAACAGTATATGGTGTAGTTAATAGGGCTTTCATTTTCAACTATGAAAATGCTTTTCCATATGGCACTAAATAAAACATCAAGGTGTTTTAGTTGCCTTCTTTTCATCCCGTCATTAAATAACCCTTTCTGATCCAACCTGACCTTATTTGAGGTAATGATTTTCCTGTTCTGCTCTGATGTTAGAAGGCATTGCCTTTGCTTGCCCCTCCGACTGTCGGAGCCTGTCTGACTATTGCCTGATAGAGCAAGGACTCCAGCCAACAGATAGCACAGGTGGTTCTCTTCCTGTTTCTCAGCAGGCCGAGTGTTTTGATGTGAACAGGTGATCGTGTGTTGTACGCCTGCTTGTGCTTATAGGAAAATGTAAAGAAAGTAAGATGATGATGATACGGCAACATGGATATTTGAGGGCAGTAAGGATGAAGGAGTATTTAGTGGTGAAAGTGAGCATGAAGAAACGCTTCCTGTATGCAGTGACATTAATGCCAATGAATCTGAAGCTAGTGATAAGGAAGAAAGTGACAATAATATGAAACCTGTAACAAGTAGCTGGAAGGTTTACATGATGGAGACGGTGATCTTATAAAATTCCCGTAGTCTGTCACCTAACAAGGTTCATCCTTTCTCAAATTGCTCAGCCAAAAACTGAACCTGGTGGGCTATGGCTAAGGAGGGTTGCTTGGCTAGGAAAACTTACCAGGACTTGGGGTTCCACCATTTGATACCATCCCAGTTTTACCAGATAACAAGGCAGCATGTATTAGTGAGTCTTAACTTTAGCCCTCACACCAAATCCAGCTATATAAATGGAATTCATTTTCATTATTATTATTTTCATGCACAGTGAGTACATTTTGAGATCTGAGTTTTATGAAGACTTTTCAGTCAGCACAAATTGGAAATGTTAAAGAGAATTTTATTGAGATTTTGCTCTTGTAGAGTGAGTTTATTCTAACATAGTAAGATAATTTATAAGTACTGTTTTGTTACTTATAAAAGTTCTCATCTTTACAAATGAGAATGAAGCATTCCTGAGCGTAGAGAAAACTAGTATCTGACAGCTATCGGAAACTGCCTGTCAGTGTGAAGCAAGGAAACAAACAAAAACCCAAAATTACACAAGTCAGAAAAAAAAAATTCTCCGATGAACATCAGTTATCAAAAGGAATTCTATACAAGCATTGAAGAAGTTCCCAATATTCACAACTATTTTCTGAACACTATTCAATGAATAAAAGTACCTGTGAAATTGCGAAACCTCTAGAGGAATTGAATATAAATAAAGGATTTATGCCATTTTCAGTGCACTAAGGAAACACAGTAGGAAGAAAAGTTTGCATAATTCAAATTGGGATGATACAATGAATAGTCAGGGGGAAAGAATAAGCATCCTACATACTTCTAAATTGATAAAACAATGTCATAACAATAAAATGAATAAAATCCAATGGGAATAGTAACAGAATCTTCAGTTCATTTTTTTCCATACTGAAATGGCAAGTGTGAGACTAAATTGATTGCTATTTTGATGGATTAAATATTACAGAGTTAACCAATATACAGAATGAATAACAAAAATATGGTATATTTACTAAGGAAACTAATTTAAGAATATAGAGTAGTGTAAAATAAATTATGGTAGAAACACAAAACACATATGAATCATAGTCCATAACCACTGAGTCAGATATTGAATAATTATCACCTAAATAAATGCTCGATAAATAATAGTTTTAAACAATTCACCTTGATTTTTCAGCCACTGACAGCCATTCTTCCTGTCACTCATTTATGAGTGGTCTCTTCCTCATTCGTTCTACTAAAAAACAATGAAACATTTATAAACATAACCAAGAAGTTTTCTACCATCAGGAAATGTATTATGTAATGTGGAATTTCTTGCTTTAGTCCTGAGGGCAGACACCGTGTACTTGAAGGTCGACATTGCATATTGTCACTATCTCACCAAAGAGTGTGTCCAGTAGACTTTTCTGTCATGTTTGAAATCTTCTATATCTGTTGCATTCACCAATATTAAATATTGAAATTATGACTGGTGTGACTGAAACTTTATTTTCTTAATTTTAATAAGTCTAATTTAAAATTAAAAAGCCACATATGGCTGGTAGTTACCACATTGATCTGAGCAGCAGAACTATTGTAAATATAAAATGTATATAACACAGTTAATATAGAGCTGAGCATCTGGTTAAGGATAGTGATGTAGATTTCTTGGGAACACGATCTGTCATGTTTGTGATTTCAAGTGGCTCTAATTTCCCCAGTGACAGCTTTTTCCATTCAGTCAGATTCAAATCAAAGATGAATCTAGATTCTGTCTGTTGTTCAGGTAGTTTATTTTTCAGCAGAGGTAGGCTGGTAGCTTGAGCCAACACAGTCAAGGGGCAGATGACCAAGAAGGTTTCCTTTCAAAGTTCATTTTCAGAACTTGGTCAGAGAATATAGGTTATTATACCTGTAGGCAGTATGGGTCAGTTACCGAGTGATTCTTTCACAAAAAGGAATTCATGTTTTTTATGGTAGCTCAGAGTCACATCCGTGCTGAGGTGGTCTTCTTCTCTGGAAATCCCTGGATGGTTTTGTAAATCTCTAGGTTAAGTGAATCACACTGTTAAGTGACTCAACGTAGACCTTGTGAGACGTCTTAGTGGGCCTATGGCCATCGTTAATTTTATAGCCACAAGATGTCTCTTACAGTATAGTACAAGATCAAACCATTTAAAAATGAGAAAAGCTTCTCATGCAACCTTATTGATAGTAAAGTTCAGTAATGAATCAATTTCTGACTTATCATAAGGTAAATGTTTATCACTTTCATGCTTATAGCTACCATTCTAAAATTTACTATATATGCAATGAGCATAAAACAAAACTTCACACCTGAAACATAATCCTTGAGTAGCATTAATTTCCCATCAAGATAATTTCAGATACAAATAATGGTGAAGTGCAAGGGCATATCATAAATTTCACAGATGGGACATCTGGATATTATTTTCCTATTTTGAACAAACATTACCTACAGAAGCATATGCCAGTACAACAACAAAGCTCTTCATCCTTTTCAGGGCTTAGCACCACAGATTCACATGGCAGAGGGATGCAGTGCCTTGACTTCTCCGGCATGTTATGAATGAGTTTAATGACTGCTAGAAATGAACCAGACTTTTCACAGCTTTATATGTTTTAGATATGGACTGTTTGTAAATTGTATGAATCTTGGCAATGATGCTTAGAGTATAAACATTCCAAAAAGTAAACACATATTCAAAATAACCTACACTGACTCATATTCTCTCATCTTCATCTAGAGATGAAGATATATGCTGGGAAATAAAGTTAATAGGATTCTTAAAGTATAGAGTACTTTTGATATTAGAAAAGTTGCTTCATGTCAAACCACTATAAATATTAGTTTTTTTCATTGTCTGGCACCATCAACAAGGGCTGAATCATAGAATACACAAGTCTTAGTCAGCTCTAGCTTTACTGATAATTAGCCAAGTACACTACAAGGAAACTCTAACATTGCCACATCAATAATTGTGAAGGTCTGAATTTATCACAGGCAGCTTTCTAAAATAAAATTTTTCCACAAGATGTGTTTTGGGTTCATAGTACATGTTTTGAGTTCACAGTGTCAACAGTGTGTGGTTCAAGTCAGCATGGAGACTCAATTAGTCCTGGAAGTTCTACTTTTTCATGTATTGCTAGTTATAGCTAGAAAACCTACATGATTAACTTTTATTCTCTAAAGAGTCATAGGTCATAAGACTATAAAAACTGCACGTGTTTATTTATAACAAACAGTCCTGACAAATAAGCATGCTGTGCTAAAAATATTTTGTAAATGGTAATTAGTTCATAGCAACACTTGGAAGACCTCCTCTCTCATGTTATTACTAACAGAAATCTTTGCTCATTTTTACTGAGAAATTAAACTATATGAAAAATATTATTTGAAATAGCCCCAAAGTGACAGTAAATTAAATATCTACCAATAACTGAATGGATGAATTAGTATAGCATATTCTTTTAACAGAATGATATGCAGTATGAGAAATGAATGAACTATGGCAATATATGTCCTACTGTATAAATCCATTCATAAAAATTGCAAACAAGAAAAATGAAACTCTAAGGCAGAGGGATGATGTATTTTTAAGTATAATTCTACAAAGAGGAATATGATTGCTCTAAGCCTAGATAGTGGTTTCCTTTAGAAATTTGGTGGGAGGAAGTAGGATGTTTCCAAGGTTATCAAGATTGTTTTTTTAACCATCTTATATGAAGATGACATTGAAGGTTATTTTTCTTTTGGGGAGAGTTTTTTTTTTTTTTTTAATAATTTGTGATGTTAAACTCTTACATTTTATACAACTTTATCTTATGTAGATTTTACTTCTTCGTAAAAGTCATAGCAGTAATGGACTAAATTTGTAAGGAGCAGAGAGAGTATTTTCTTGGTTCTGTACAAAAACAAATATACAGTATAAATAATTTCTGTCGAATATCTCTAGTTTGGAGGTTGTTTTTAAGTTAATGTTTGATTATGTAGAATGAAGATTTGCACTTAATGGGCAGATTATTTGTTGAAGTATGGTTTGTTTGGTTACAACAGCTATTTGTTGTTCTGTAATTTGAAAATAATCTCTAATAAAATATTTATAGAGTTTTGATTGACCGTTACTTTAGAGTTTTACAATTACTTACCTTTAAGTACATGATCTCTACATGGCAGGGATGCAGTGGTCTTTGTTGACTGACTCATTGTCTATTCCTGCACCTTTGCTGGCAGCAGTAATGTGACTGAGTTTGATTCTGCCTATCATGTCCAAGACTGGGTCAATTAATAGGCACCTCCTCTTGCAGAGTTTATTGTTTCAAGTGAGGAACCTAAATTGTTTCAAATGGAATCAAGCCCAAAATGTAGAGCTATGGTTGGAAGAAATAATTTTTCTCTGTTCTGGAAAATGTGGTAAACGAATGTGAGATCTTAAACTATGGCATCAATTTTACTACTGCCAGAAAAGCCAGCCTGTGAATGAAGTTGCAGAGCTGAGATTATTTCAGTGATATTGAGCGGTCACTTGATCTAAATTAATCTTGGCTTCTTAGTTACATGTAAGATGGGAAAGACCATCTGGGTTGGACCTGCTACTTGTGTGGGTGTGAGGCAAGCACTTAAACCTCCTCTGTCATTTGTCTGTACTTTGAGGTTTCTGTAGTTTGCAAATGATTGCATTTTACCTGACAGAATAAACACCTGGATGGTGAACAGAAAATTGTCAGTTATGCTTAGTTATATTATACATCTGTGGATCTTCAAATTGCCTGGAGGATAATGAAATTTTTAAAAACAAACATTAGCTTTTACTCGCATCTGAACAAAACCACAATGATGTAGGCTAGATACATAGTAAGTAGGCAAGTGCTAATCTAGAAACTGGTGTAAGGGAAATTCAGTTCTAAAATCTGCAGATTTTGACTTATTTTTGTCTTTAAGCTATAGTGCTATTTTGAAAAAAATATCTCTGAAAGGTATATATAAAATCTCTGACAATTTCACGTGACCATAAAAGGTTTTCTATGCAATTAAATTACTTCTGGTATGTATGCGGCTGTTTATCATGTTTTTATAAAATGGTAGTTGCACTGTGTGAAGCAGGAGTATAGTTATTTATTCAAGCCAGCCCTGCCATCCCAGATATTACTGTTTTAAAAATGTAACCATGTTTTCCAGCCCCAAATTTCTTTCCCACATTCTTTCACAGTTCCAGCACTACTCCTGTGGCTTAATGGAAGACTGCCTCATTTGAGCTCACGATGGTATTCCTACCAAGAATGATGTTCAGCAAATATCAGAGATTGCATTCAGAGACAGAGTGTAACAAGAATGTTTCTCAAGAATAGTCATTAAACCTGCATTCTTAAAATAGGTCATTGAAGGGAGGCCCAAGAAGTAACTATTAGTCAGGTGGCAATGAAGTGATTATAGACATAACCTTGTTCCAAAATGTAGGGGAAAATATTGGAAACTGAGCTATTAAAAAGAAATACTTTAATATATTTCAGCAAAAATATGTGCCTCGATCTGAATTGAAAAATTAATTCTAGGATTTGTTAGATATGTTAATTGGTTCAAATCAAAATTAACATATGAAAAGAAGAGGAAAAGACACCGAATGTAGACTGTGAATTAAAAGCAGCAAAAGGGGTAATAGAAATAAACTTTACATGTGACAGCCTGTCACTTCGATAAAATAGGGTTGTGTGGCAAAAAGGCAGCCACTGCACGAAACTCTGACACTCATATTTAAGAGCAGTCCCAATGTTGGTCACATAGACACTTTCTTTACAAATATTCATGTCATTAATCTTTTTTTCAAAAATCTTTCATGTGTAAACATGAACCAGATTTGCATTCACAAAAAAATGCACAAAAAATGAGTGCACTGCAGTCACTGTTGCTGCACCTGTCTGTTTATACATATTATAATAAGAATATGCCATGTGAGAGAGGGGCCCAAATTATGAATGCTTGGTTTGTCTGTTGTATATGTAGAGTTCACAAGGTACATTCAGAACTTTTTAGAAACTCACATTTCTATATATTTTGCATACTTAGTTTGCTTTGTAAAGTTTTTTCTAGGACAGGGCCAAAATGAGAATTCTATAATAGCAATCTCATTTACTTCTAATCTTATTTATTTCTATTTAATAATCCATTCATTATTTATGTATGTAAACACGTACTCTTGTGTATAGAAAGAGATAGGCCGAGAAAGCAAGAAAATTTCTTTGTATCACTTAAAATATCATAGCATAGAAGAAACAATAAATATTCTTTAATGTTTTAAAGTTAGCAAACATACATGTTCAAAACACTATACGAAAGATTAAAGGATAAAGATAAATCCCTGCAATGATGCTCATCATCTATGCGTCCAAACAAAAATAAGCAAAAAAGTAGAATTCTGCTGGTACTCCTTTTGAGATATAAGCAAAGCATTATGGAGATAGGGAGGAGGGAATCTGTTTTAAGGAATGGCAAAACGCTTTGTCTAAAAATTTAAGAGAGAAGATAAGTGCAACCCAGATAGAAGAAACAGTATATGACTAGATCACACACACAGCCACTGCCCACAGTTCTTTCTGAGTATTATGTAGTTTCCTTAGGTAAGAACAGTACGTTGATTCTGGACAGGCTTGCTAGACTCAGTCACAATGAATTTTTATGTCTTTTGGAAAGTCTGAAAGATCAAAATAGAGTGAGGCAAGGTCAAAAGTGCATATTAAACTCTTGCCTCAATATCGATGCTAAAGACTAAGGAGGAAGTGCAGAAAGGTAGCTGAGAAACCATTGGAAACAGTAAGTGAAAGTTAATGAGGATTTTCAATAGGCTGGTGGCAGTAGTAAGGATGAAATAAATAGAAATGCTTGAAAAAGGTCTTTAGAATTTAACACCCATACAATTTCAATAAGTTACATTTTGGAGTCAAGGGAGAGAAAGGAACTCTTGAGATTATCAAGGGTCTGACTTGAGTTCCTGGGGGATGATGGTAAGGAATACTGAATATAAAATACTTATTGAGATGAATTCAAATGAGTTTAGACTTTGGACACATTAATCTTGAAATTGTTATGAGACATATGTGGTTGTGTCAGGTTTTCAGTTAGTAATTTTTGAAATTCAAGGAACAGATTTGGCTATCATGTAGGAATGTTAAAGTTGTTACTATATAAAAAAGGAAGACCTTGTCAAATAAAGCTAAAGATCCAGAACTATAGTTTATGGAAAGTTTTAATGATTATAAAATAAATTTAGAGGCTTATGTAAAGAAAGTTAGAGACTTGAATGCCATCATGTAGACATCTTACTTGGAGAAATCTCATTCAAGGAAGGAGGAGGAAAGGATGATATAGGAAGTCATGAGTTGAGTAACTACAACAATATTTTAGATTTTGTCCCCCATCAGGTAATATAGCTGAAGAACTAATCAGCAATGTCTTATTTTTATTTTTTTAAGTAACATCTTTTCTTAAAACATTAACACCAAAATCTGTTTTGTCACCCCATTTTACTTTGATAAGAACTTTCACTGCTAATAGACTCACAAAACCATTTACCAACATTGAGAAGGAATGCAAGATGAAAGCCCTAGAAATCATAATGTGGTGTGCTTTGTGGAAGACTTGCCTTAAATCCCTTAAAAGGATTGGAACGTAAGCTTTTAAAGTCAAAATTTTGTTATTCATGCTGACAGGGGTGATGGGCATGGATAGACTTAGGAGAGTGTATGTCTACTGACCAAGGCCAAATTGGCCACATTCAGTTCGGAGTGACTGACCAATATGCCAACAGTAGATGCCAGTCTAACCTTCCGGATATGGCACCTTTCCCCCAAAGGGATGCACCACAGAGATGGTGGCAGTTGGTTATTTTGTGTCATTTCTATCATGGAAAGGGTATATTTTGTTCTTAAATTGACATTTATTTTGGAAATGAATTTGTCTTCCTTGCTTGCAATGCATCTGCCTAGACAAATATGAGTGCATTTAGAGAACATTTTTTCCTTTATTATGGTATTCCACATAGCATCACTCTGTCTAAGATGTCATTTCATAGCAAAAGCTCAGTGGCTGTAGGCTTTTATATATGAGATTCACTGGTATCTTTATGCTTCCCGTCATCCTGAATCAGTTGACTTAAATACTAGAATGGCCTTTTAAAGACTTTGTTACAATGCCATTTAGGTGGCAATTTAAGTATAGCGTATACTATAAATCATCATTGAATAAATGGTGCTTTTCTCTCATTGCTAAGATCCAAGAGTGAACATTGAGTGGGTACTTTGACTTTTAACTGTGGTGAGTCACTACTATTTTTTTTTTTCTTTTTTACTTTGGTATTCTTAGTTCCAACATGAAGAATGCTTCCATCCGGGAATACAGCAATCGTTCCATTGAACTAGAACTTGAGATTGCCACCTAATACTCTATTACCATCACTTGTGCTATATCAGTGAGCAAAGATGGAGGTATGGTACTGTCAGAGTATTTGATCCCAACACTCAAGAAGAAATCTGGTTCCTGATATCAATAGTGTAATAAAAAGAATATTCTGGAAGCCTCCTCTACAGTGCCTTTTACCATGCTAACGTTCTGAGAGTGAAGACAATGGAAAGCTACAAACTCCATTAAAACAGGGCTGATAAAAGTTTATACCTTTCAGGAATGAAGGTATGGGTCACCTCAGCAGACAAGCAAACCACATACATCACAGGTGCTATCTATGCTCAAGTTTTAGCATTGGACATGAAGACAACAGCTTTACAGAGACTACATAATCAGCTCCCACAATTGCATCAGGACAAGTGCCTTAGTATGTATCTCCCAGTGATTCTCGTTCTATGTTCCAATTTTGGGTGATAATGAAAAATTTAAAGAAACAGGTTAAGTTTTTAAAAATTGTAATTATTTTGGTCATTCCTATTGTAATACTGGAAACTGAAAGACAAAGAACTAATGTTCTAGTTTGAAATGGCCTACTTAACCTAATTATATGGAGATCTTAAATACATTTTCATATGTTCCTTCTAAGGAAGTTAATTGACAATATACTCTTGGTCTTTCTCCCCTAAAAATAAGAATAAACCAAACAGAAGGAATTTATAGAACATAAAAATAAAACAGAACATCCAATGGATGCAGAGGCAAGGCAAATATCTGGCTAGAGGATGCTGAATGGTGATCCCATAGTGACCACTGTTCAATAGATCCAAGCGATGCAGGCTGAAGCCAGCCGGAACCTTACAATCATCAAGAGAGGAGGATCCCTCAGACACGGTCTTCCAGAGTAGACAAAAAGCCAATAAAAGTATCACTTGGTTAAGATTCACGTCAATGACAGAGCTTGGCTAAGGCTGAATGTTAAGATAATAAAAACATATTCCTAATATAAATGGTTACATAGAAATCTCTTTTTAAACAGCATTTTGGCAAGAGATTTCTCACTTCAGTTCTTATAATGCAAAAGAAGTGCAAATCTGTCCAAATGAGAATTTCCTATACATGTCCAAACTTAGAAGTCTATGTAGCTGATAAGTATAGCTGCCACGGGAGAAAATCTCTGCCTCACAGGGTAGTTGTGTGAGGCAAATCCACTTTTCCCTGTTTGTTTTGTGCTTCCTATTTTGAACATGTACATACGTACTTTTCCAAAATACATGTGTTTTAATATTTGTGTCCATTGCATACATAGACACACATCAAACAAGACAAACTAAAACGTAAGACACATTTTTGCAAGAAAATATGAGAAGGAATTAGCTATCTCAAGCAATGATTCTTGTCAGTTCATACAACATCTATAAGAAGATATTTCTCAATGTCTATATAAATTATGAACATACTTGCCCTTTTGCCCAGAAATAGATTTCTAAATATACAGATTTAGTGGTAAATGTGTACAGATGGAAAAGAATATTTACCTGTCAAAGATTGTTCTTGAATGATTATATGAAATGTCATAAATGAGAATTAATCTAATTTGCCCGTCTATAGAAAAGCTATTACATAACTATGGCAAAACGAAACAACAGTAGGCTATGTATCTGTATAGAAAAAGAAGTTCTTTACAATCTGAAGTGAAAATTTCTTCAAGATAAATTGCAAAGTAAAAAAAAAACGAAATGTGGAACAATATGCTTATGTACTATTGAGATAGTATCATAAATAATTTTTATTTGCTTGTACAAATAGTAAATTATTTTAATAGGGTTCTCAAGGAGCAAATTGTATTGATATCCTTCCAGGGAGAAGAAATGGGAGCTTGAAGGAAATAATAATAATGGAAACTTAAATTTTTAAAATATTTTAAGGATTTCCCTCTACCAATATATTGCCCAATAAAAGAGTAAGTTAAATAAAAAGTATTTGTAGGAACAGAGAAAAGATGAGAGGCAATAAAGCCAGTCGTCAAAAAGAAAGTGGTTAGTATATAGTCTATTTCCAGGAATCCTTTTCAGGATATATATATCTTTGAGAAAACTGGTCACAGGTCTCTAAGGGAATATGTAAGAAGGTAAGTTATGAAAGATACATATTTTCAAATTTTCTTGTACATTTAGAGAAAAACAATACTTTCAATAAAATTGATATGCCTTCAAACTGTGTCCTAAAAAAAAGGAACAGGATGGTATCTATAACACAATGGCATTTTTATAAATTAAAAATGTATGTACAAGATCAACATTATATTGTCTTCCCCCCCCCCTTTTTTGGCATCAGCCTCGCTCACAGTAAACAACTTCAAACTCCCAAGTGCAAGAAATCCTCCTACCTCAGCCTCCTGAGTATCTGAGGCTACAGGCACACACCATGAACCCCAGGTAATTTTTCTATGTTTAGTAGGGGTGGGGTCTTGCTCTTGCTCAGGCCTGTCTCAAATTCCTGAGCTCAAGGGAATCCTCTTGCTTCAGCCTCCCAGAGTGCTAGGATTGTAGCCATTGTGCCCATCAACCTCACATATTTTTGAAGGATATATTTGTATACTTACCAAATGAGAGATATTAAAAAATAAGCATGCTACCTTAAGGAAAAAGAGGAGTGAGTATTAGTGTTGTATTGCTGCAAAACTGTACCCTAACCCTTTGTAACTTAGAATAATTACCCCTTTTACTTTGTAGGTTCTGGGGGTCAGGAATGGCTTTGCTCATTAGCTGGTGCAGGGTTTCATTTGAGGTTGCAGCAAAAATGTGGGCTGCTGCTTGAAGCTGAATTGGAATTACAGAGTCAGATTCCAAGAACGGCTTGGTGACCTCAATTCCTTGCCCTGCAAGCTTCTTCACTGGGCTGCCTAAATGTCCTTAAAACTTGGCATCCGGCTGTCTTCAGTGAAAGTAAAATCAGAGAGAAAGAGAGCAAGGCATAAATGATAATGCCTTTTATTAATATAACATCATTTCAGAATGATATAACTTTATTTTGGCAATATTGTAGTGGTAGCACAGACCAACCCTTGTTCACGTGGTAGGTGACTACATGAGAGTGTGGTGAGCATAGTCAGAAGCTATCTTTGAGACTGGCTATCACTGTTAGTAAAAGTGAGGATCAGAAACAAAGAGTGAAATTCATATACAATAAAATTAAAAAGAATTTAATATTATGCAGCTTGATGCTGATAGTGACATGCAATGATCTAATTAGCTTGCTTTTAGGTACCTAGGCACAATGGGAAGATTTGTGAATATTTATATATATTCACATAGCTAATTAGCCATCTTTTTATTGATAAACATGTTTCCAATTGACTTTTCTATTATAAATAATGATGCAGTGAAAATATTTGTATAAACCTCTTTGTATCCACATGGACGTACTTTAGTACTGGATACATAATGATAATTGGAAATGTCTACTTTGTGTGTACATTTCCAACTATGCTATTTGGAGCTAAATTTCTCCCCAAAGTGGACATATTAAAGTACAGTCCCACTAACAGTCAATGAGACATCAAATTATTTATTATCCTTCCCAAATTTTGGTCTATCCCAAGTTGTATTTTTTGACAATCTGACAGCTATGATATGAAATTATATTGTATCAAATTAGTGCTATCCTGATTACTAAAGTTTGTGAGCACCTGTTCACATTTATTTTGTATACATCTTTCCGCTTCTGAAAATGGTCTTTTCAAAGTTTTTCCCATTTATGGCTATTTGTTATTTTGAAATTCTTTTTATAATATCATTAAAAATATGTCAGCTACATTATCTTGCAAATATTATCTCAGAGTCTGTGATATGTCTTTTCTGCTTGTTCGTTTACTTAAGATTACAGTTCATGGATAAAAATATTCACTGCATGATCATCTGATATATGCTATTTTCACTTTATGGTTTGTGCTTTTTAAAATTTTCCTTAAGGAAATCTTCCTACCCTAAGATTATACAGATTTTTCTTCACATTTTTAAGGCAAGTCAGTAATTTATTTTCAGTTTAAGCCTTTGATATGTCTGAAACATAAATTTAAATGTATTGTGATAGTATTATAGAATTGTATTTTACTTTCTACAGTGATAGCCCATTGTCTTTGAGTGATTTTTGAATATACATCATTTTCCTACTGATTTTTAAATGTATCCTCCTACATACTAAGTTTCAACATGTACATACTCCATTCTGGGTTCTCTACCTACGTTCCATTGGTATATTTGTCTAGGGAATGAGCAATGGCAAACTGTCCAGTAGTGGCTGCATAGTATTCCAGTTGTTAATCCATTCCTGGATTGGTGGGCATTTAGGTTGTTTCCACAATTTGGCAATTGTAAATAGAGCTGCAATAAACAGTCTAGTGCAAAAGTCCTTATGATAAAATGATTTTTTTTTCTTCTGGGTAGATGGCCAGTTATGGGATTGCAGGAACAAATGGGAGGTCTAGTTTAATTTCTTTGAAGATTCTCTATACTTCCTTCCAAAAGGGTTGTATTAATTTGCAGTCCAACAAGTTGTGTATAAGTGTTTCCTTATCTCCACAAACCCAGCCATCATCTGCAGCTTTGAGTCTTTGTGATGTGGGCCATTTTTACCAGGTTAGGCCATATCACAGGGTGGTTTTTGTTCGCATTTCTCTGATAATAGGGAATGAGGAGCATTTTTTCATATGCTTGCTAACCATTCATCTGTCTTTTTTTAGAGAAGGTTCTATTCATCTCACTTTCCTGTTGATAGAGGGGGTTGTTGGCTGTTTTTTGTTATTGTTGTTGCTTAATTTGAATTCTCTATAGATTCTAGTAATCAACCTTCTGTCTGAAGGTTCATAATATGTAAATATCTCTTCCAATTCTGATGGTTGTTTATTTGCTTTGGTTGTTGTCTCCTTATCTGTTATTGTCTGAAACAGAAATTTATATCTCCTTATCTTTGATATGTCTGAAACATAAATTTAAATGTATTATTATAGTATTATAGAATTGTATTTTACTTTCTACAGCGAGAGCCCATTGTCTTTGAATGATTTTTGAATATACATAATTTTCTATTATGTATTCATAAGAAGCTATTCAGTTGAATTAAGCTATTCAGTAGCTTCCTAGAATTAAGTCCTATTTGTTTATTTTTGTTGTTGTTGAATTGCCATTAGAGTCTTCCACATAAAGCCTTTCCCCAGCCTGATAGCTTCAAGTGTTTCCTCCACACTTTCTTCCAGGATTTTTATTGATCCATGCCTTAGATTTAGATTTTTTATTCAACTTGTATCAGTTTTAGTGAGTGGAGAATGGTATGGGTTCAGTTTCAGTCTTTTACAAGTGGTTATCTGGTTGTCTCAGCACCATTTATAGAATGGTATCTCCTAGTGAATGCTCTTCTTTGGCTTTATCAAAGATCAGATGGCTGTAAGATTTTAGTTTCATCTCATGGTTTTCTATTCAATTCCAGATGTCTACGTCTCTTTTTGTGCCAATACCATGCAGTTTTGATCACTATGGCCTTTACTAAGAATTAGATTAGTAAGATTACTAAGAATTGCCTTAGCTATATAGTTTTTTTT
>NW_003852578.1:606329-619330 GCF_000181295.1 Otolemur garnettii
CTTTTTGTTTTGTTAATTTTCTGAATGATTTATTTGTTTTCAATTTTATTAATCTCTGATTTAATTTTGGCTATTTCTTTTCTTCTGGTAGTTTCAGGGTTAGATCATTTTTTCTAGTTCCATAAGATGGTTTGTGAGTGTTCTGATGTGCTCACTTTCTGTTTTTCAAAGGTAGGCATCCAAGGCAATAAATTTCCCTCTCAGGATGACTTTGGCTGTATCCCACAGGTTTTGATAACTTGTGCTTTCATTGTTGTTGCATTTGAGGAAATTGACAAGCTCCTCTCTTATCTATTCCTGAACCCAGCTATCTTTCAGCATAAGATTCTTTATTTTCCAGGACTTTTCATGGGGATGAACATTTTTGTTGTAATTGAGCTTCACCTTTATAGCCTTATGGTCTGAGTATAGATATGGTATAATTTCTATTTCTTTACTTTTGCTGAGGTTTGTTTTGTATCCTGCAATGTGATCTGTTTGGGGGTATGTGCCATGAGATGATGAGAAAAAAAGTATATTCTTTTGCTTAGAGATAGAGTGTTCTGTATATCTCTATTAATCCCATTTGTTCTAAGGTCATGTTTAAGTCTTTTGTATCTATGTTTAGTTTCTGTTTAGAGGATCTGTCCAGTTCTGTCAGGGAGGTGTTGAAGTATCTGACTATTATAGTGTTAGGGGTTCTCATATTGTTCAGACCCCTCAAGATCTATTCATAAATAGACCTCTCCAGGTCTATTGGAGTATTCAAGTTAGATGCATAAATGTTTAAAATTGATATGTCTTCTTGCATTGTTTTTTTGACCAATATGAAGTATCCATCTTTGTCTTAACTGAAGTTGCTTTGAATTCGCTTCTATCTGAGAATAAAATTTCAACCCCTCCTTTCTTCTGATTTCCATTTGCTTGAAATACTGTTTTCTATGCCTTAACCCTGGTAGTCCTTCAGGGCTAAGCATGTCTATGAATACAGATATGGATGGTTTGTGTCCAATCAGTCAGTCTGTGCCTCTTCAATGGGGAGTTTAATCTGTAGACATTCATTGAGAGTATTGATAAGTGTGGTGGAATTCTATTCATCTTATTATGAGATAGTCTGTTGTATATTTTTATCCTTTGTGTCATTGTGGAAGCTAAGCTCTGGCCTTGCGCTTCTAGGTGATTGCTTTGGTGGTGATCCATTGTGGTGTTCAGTTATGAGAATAGGTCTAAATATTTCCTGTAGAGCTGGTCTTGTTGTGGCAAACTTCCTCAGTGCTTGTATATCTGCAAAATGTTTGATTTCTACATCAATTTTCAAGCTAAGTTTAGCAGGATACAGGATTCTGGGCTGAAAACTTTTTATGTAAGAACACTCACGGTGGATAATGGCCACGCTCTTCCTGCTTGTAAAGTTTTAGCTGAAAAATCTGCTTCATCCTAATGTCTCTGCCTGTCTAGGTCAGTTGACGCTTATTCCTGGATGCTTGCAGAATTTTTGTATGTTTGTTTTGATTTTGGACAGGTTCACTACAATGTGTCTTGGAGAAACTCTGTTTGAGTTGAGATGACCTGGAGTTTGATATCCTACTGAAAGGAGTATGTCAGGTTCTTTAGTAAAAGTTGAGAATTTTTCATTTATGACAGTCTCTAGTAGAGCTTCCATTCCTTTAGAAAAGTCTTTTTGTGATTGTTTTCTCAGCATTCAGATTCCACTGTGTTGGGAACCCAGATCTCTTCAATTTTGGATATTTTGTTGCTTGTATTTCATGGGGTCTCAGTTATTCTAACATATGTGATAACAATTTTCATACAGCACTTTCAAGTGTTTTTAGAAGAAGTCCAGGCGATTTTTATACTTATGATATATTTATAAAAACAAATAAGCAATCAAAATTATTAAACTCTTAGATGACTGTTTAGCTAGGAAATTAATTCTGAATCTTAACATGCATTCCTTAATCATATAGTATGAAATAGTCTATTCTGTTCTTTCCTTATTGTTACTGTTAAAAACAAACAAACAAACAAGCAAACAAAAGGGGGAAGGTCTTCTATGATCTAATTATTACTATTTGTGGGAATTCTTTTTTCCTCTGATATCTTTGAGAAAATTTTTTGATGTTTTGTAACTTCAGTACTTATTGATTTGTTTTATTTATCTTTTTTATAACTTATAATAAAATTTTGAACTGAAAATTTATTCGTTTCTTCTATTATGGAAAAAATTTTAGCCATTAAAATTTTGTTTATAACTTTAATTTGTTATAATTTTGTTTTAACTACTGAGCCTGTCTTTTGGTGTGCATGAAGTATATTTATTCTCTATATGTTCCTCTGAACCATCTACCTATCCAGAATTAGGTTCTGAGCACAGTGGCCTTGTATTTAGTGGACCACTTAGAGGATAGGTCATTAAATATGAAACGTCTAATTCTGAATCAAAAGTTTAGTTTACTATATCTTAGAAAGAACCAAGTGCAGTTAATCAAAGTATGTCCCTTAACTATTGACACAATTTTGCCATCTTAATGGGTAGTTTGTTTATACCAATAGTGAAGAAGCCTGGAGAGGGGGCAGCAATGAAAATGCAAATCCACAGCTTGTCAAGAATTGAATATTGGTCCAAAGTGTAGATGTGGTAGTCAATTGGTACCAGATCAGGTGAATATAGGGGATGACAGTTTCCAAGTTCACCTCTCTAGTTAGAGCATCATTGCTTGTGCTATGGCATTGTTTTGCAAGAGGACTGGCCTGCCTCTATTGAACTGTCTCAGCTGTTTAATCAGAAGCATCCTTATCATTTCATCCAATTGGCTGCAGTAGACATCTGCCATAATCCACTGACCAAGTTTTATTAAGTTTTAGTGCATAATATTAAGTCTGGACTACCAAAAGACATCATTACCTTTTTTTGATTAATATTTGGTTTTGGACTGTACTTCAGCAATTCATTTTTATACAACCATTCTGCCAAATACTTGCAATTGTTAAAAAGAATCTATTTTTCATCACATATAACAATACAGTATAGAAATGACTTGCCTTTATTTCATGACAGCAAAGAAAAGCAAGCTTCAAGATGATTCCTCTTTTGATGCTTGTTTAATTCATGCAGAACCAATCTATTCAGTTTCTATACCTTGCTGATTTGTTTAAAATGGTCTGATATTTTTGGAATTTTAACATCAAACCTTGCTGCTAATTCATGTATAAGTCAAGATGGATTTGCTTCCACGACAGCTTTCAGCCCATCATTATACATCCTTGTCTCAGGTCACCCACAAAGCTCATTTTCTTTTTTTGAGAGAGAGCCTCAAGCTGTCACCCTGGGTAAAGTGCTATGGCATCACAGCTCACAGTAACCTCCAACTCCTGGGCTCAAGTGAGTCTCCTGCCTCTGCCTCCCAAGTAGCTGGGACTACAGATGCCTGCCACAATGCCTGACTATTTTTTTTTTTTTTTTTTTTTTTTTGGTTGCAGCCGTCATTGTTGTTTGGCGGGTGCAGGCTGGATTTGAACCCGCCAGCTCAGGTGTATGTGGCTGGCGCCTTAGCCACTTCAGCCACAGGCACCGAGTCACAAAGCTCATTTTCAAGATTAAAATCACCAGAATGAAACCAAATCATCAAGATAGTGGGTGTTCATTAGCCACAATCTTCTGAAACATTTTGTTCATATTTTGAGCTGTCTGTGCTGCCTTGGTTCCATGATGGAATTCATATCAAAAAGTCATACAAATTTTGACTTATCGTTGGTTTCATAAAAATTGCTCTAAAAAGAATTATGAAAGGTAATCACAGGCCAAGATACACATTTGAAAGAATGTGGATATACCTTCACAATAAAAAACATAAATAATTTGAAAAAAACACACAAAATAGAAGTGCCAAAGTGAAATATCTGAGTAAAAATTGTCAACATTAGTACTTAAGGAAATCAGACATTTCTTACTTAATAACCTAATAATTAAGTATTTAATTGCAGAAAGATATAGATTGTATGTTTTATAGACATGCATGTTAATTGTATGTTGTACACACATACATGTTAATTATGATTTATGTACCTACATCAGATTGTGACACCAGCTCCAGTGATGGGGAGAGGCTATGGATAAAGATGAAGCTTCTTTGGCTTGCCCAGGGCTCATCTCCTACTGCGTAGCCAGTTCCTAACAGGTCGTAGACTGGTAAAAGTCCACAACTCAAGCCAGGGATTAGGGACTTCAGTGACTGATAGAAGATAATGAATAACTTTATCTTCATCAAATGCATTGGGAACTCTCAGCCAGAGGACCCTGAGAAACAAGCTCTACTCTGTGATGTTACCTTCATGCACATATATAGTAGTAAACACCTTTATTTATATTGTCCATATATTCCACACTGGGAAAATACTAGGAGTTTGTGCTTCACTTAAAAGAAGTGATGATGTTCATTCTCCTTTCTCTCTCTCTCTCTTCTCCTCGGCTCTCTCTCCTCTTCACTCTCCTCTTTGCTCTCCTCTTTTCTTTCCCCTTTCTCTTCTCTTTTCTCTCCTCCTTGGTGCTGCTCTGTGGTGTTCCTCCCCCACCAATACAGACCTTTCATACAAAAAGAAAAAAAAAAAAAAAAGAAGTGATGATGTTCTCTTCTGAGGACAACTTTTGGGACAACATAATAATTTTTTTCTTTTTTTATGAAATTATAATCATATAATCATTCAGTTATATAATTTATATTCAAATAAGGCATGATAAAAAAGGAAACTTTATGATGCCGAATAAACTTTTTATTCAGCATGATATCACTGACATTATGTTAGCTCTCACTCTAGCAAAATTAATTAAATTTACAGAAGGATGTGTGTTAAGTTTTACTTGTAAAATGTTTTAAAATTAGATTTTTAAGATTTTTAAAATTTTAATTAGCATTTAATATTTTTACTGAAGTGTTCTTCTTAGCAAAAGCCTGAAATTGATTAGTTTGATCTGTTCAGTTGTATGGGAGGATATAATTTAGTAAAATAATTGTTTTAATATTTAATCACGAATACTCTTTCTGGAATATAATTCATAGGTTCATTGGTTCTACCCTTGTCAAGTAATGGATTTTTGTAAAATTGCAACTCATTTAATGAAAAAAATTCCCTGAATTTTATATTTTATGTTTTTCCTTTTGTATTTAGTGGCTGAAATCTTATCTTCTTCCAAAGTGAATAAAGGGTGCTTCAAAAAATGCATAAAATATAACAGTAAAAACTGTTCATTGTCTTTATTTCTGTAAAAGAAAAAGATATGATAAAATAAGATAAAACAAATCTGAGTTTAATAATTGAGCACAAGAATTTGTTTGTATTGTGGTGTTTGGCCACACATCTATGCCTCAGTTTACTACCAGATCAAGAATATAAACAAACTTTTCCATTTTAGGAAAAGAATCTGTTATTACGAAGTAATAGCTCAATCTCTCCATAAAATAATATATATATACATATATATATATACCCAATTATGAACAATGACTTCCTTTGTGAGTTAAGAAATGTGAAATAAAGTTCAAAGACTCATGTACTGTTGATTATCTCTATTAAAGATGCTCTCACCTTTTATATTAATATGGCTTTGAGTTCTACAAACTTACAAGTTCCATATACTAAACTTGTCATCATGGATACTGCTGTTATTCTGAGCTTATCTGAAAATTATGTGTGTGTATAGGGGTTGTGTGTTGAATGTACTTTTGAATTATTAAAATGTTTCTCAGATTCATTAAAATTTCTACATTTACTCTCCTACTGTTCCTTGACAATATTTTGTAATTTATTAACTACATTTAAGAAAATCCATTCTCAGTAAAAATAAATAACTTGAAACAAAGGTGTTTTCTTTCTTATAATTATAATTATTTATTTTAAACAAACATCGTGAAATGAAATTTTCCTAAGAGGTGAACACAAGGACAGTGAAGATAACATTGTCTGTGACTGACAGATAACTATGGTACTATTCAATAAGCACATTTTAAGGCACTAGATTAAATTTTGTAAAAGAAAATAAACATGGGTTTCATCTTCACATAGACTACAATGACAGGCCAGGAAAAGGCGCACTGGGCATGAAACTTGAAGGATGCATGAGAATTTAGCACAGTCAGATACAAGGGATTAATATAAGCTCCATGTAGGCAGACATAGCTATCCGATATATATATATTGTGTCTGGTAACTGAAACAGTGTTAGAAAACAGTTCATTCCCCATTCCTATCTATTAACTATATATATAACTATATATATACTTTTAATTCTCTAGATTTTTCTGTGAGATTATTGTGTGTAGCACATCCATTTTGTGATGGACCAAATTATTTCTTATACAGAATTTACAGATTTATTAGAAATGCAATAACATTTTCCTCTCATTTCCAATCTGAAACCTCCTTTGGCTAGCAGTCGTTAAAACAGCCTCCTCTATCTTTTCCACTCAAGTTAGGAAGAGACTTAAAAATTGCACAACATTGTGAACTGGGACACACTGTCAGCTTATTGTCAGAATATGAGGGAACTTTCCATAAACAACCAGGCCAATCAGAGTAGATTAAACACACCATCAGTATGATGATGCTGGTGGGCTTACCTGTCAGAATGTAGATAGAATTTTATTTCTTCCCCCTGTCTCTAATTTGTGTACCAGAAACAAAATCTGAAGGAAGTAGAATTTTGTGTATCTATCCTGACTGCGTGCTAAATTTTGTGGGCAGGATTATGGTTTTCCCTAACCCCTGCCTGCCTTGACTCTTAATATTATGTCTCATTCTTTATACATGCAGATATTAGGATTTAAACAATAACAACAACAAAAATCGGGATTAGAGGAGGAAAAGATTACTGGGGAGAACTTGAGTGCAGAGACTACAATTTCCATTACTAGCCCGCAATTTGTGAAGGGCAAAACAGGGAAGCTCCAATAGATCTCTTTCCTCTGTTAAACAATTTGTTTAGTACTCTCCGACTCTTAAGAGTGTTAGACATATTTACTGTAGCTGAAAGAGGACCCAGAACAGCAGATGAAAACACTCCATAGAATATAAATGACAGATAAATACTAGAAACTGGGCTGGGAAATATGTACACTATGATCTGTAACTTTATTTAATTATATCCAAGTTGTGTGGGTTTGGATCTCCCCTTTCAATTACAAATATAAATAACATTAATCATAACTTCCATCTAAAATGTCTCTTCGTTTTCCCCTTTCCCCCAATATTGAGTCACTGAATTTCTTATTATCCCACCTACCTTTTTCATAGTGCCTATTACCTCTGAATTGTGATTTTTTATTTATCTCTTTGCTAATGGTGGTCTTGCCAAACAAATTACATGCTCAGTGAGTCCTGGGTCCTTTTCTGTTTTGTTGACTGTTTAATGAATCACAATTAGAAGAGTGCCTGAGATCTAAAAGGGGCTTGATAAATGTATACCAAAAGGAATAGAGAAAGAATGAACAAATTCTTGAGAATTCAGAGGACAGAGCCTCACTAAAAAAACTTATTCTAAGACTAGAGACTCGATCAAATACTACCAGTATTTCCTGAGATTTTTAGTAGCTTTTCTAGCTGAACTCAACTGACTTAGTTAAAAACTAATGCCACACAGACTTTAAAATAGGGAGCTAAGTATAAGGACTATCAGAATGAGAACAAAAAGGTACAAAGAACTTCTCCATCCTGAACTTATGATCCTTACAACAGGCTAGTTCACGTAGACACATATCTGAAAGTATATGACTGATTCTGTATGTTCCTTTGATGCAGAGATGGAGATTAAGTTATTTCTGATGTATCTTTAGAATGAATGTAGGTCAAGGCCTCTTGGGGGGTCCTGATGAGTTTTTTTTTTCTTTTTCTTTTCTTTCTTTTTTTTTTTTTTTGGTACAGATAAGATATGGCTTTAGGATCTTCAGAGAACTCCTAGCAATAAAATTGTTTAGTATATTTACCTTGGCACTGAAATTATACTTTGGATAATTTTCTCTTCATTATGTTTGTCTGAAAGGAGACTTAAAAACAACTGTGACTCAGACATACTACAGAATTTGCATACTATATTTGAAATGTGCACTTGCAAATAAGATGTCTTATTACACATATGTCGATCAATATACAGTCTTTAAGAGAAAATAAAACATATCGATACCTATAGTGAGATTTATCTGGGGATATAAAGATCACTAAAATTATTCTTTGTCTATAATCAAATGAACTTTACATTTGATATAGTTATAATAAGATATTATGATATAGAAAAACTTAGCAATGACATTATGAAGCTGAGATTTTCATTGGAATGAGGAATGAGGAAGAAAGAGAAAAGAAAATATGGGGATAAAAGATGGGAAAAGCAGTAGGGTTGACTCTTGAATAACACAGATTTGACTCATGCAAATCCACTTATACACAGATTTTTCTGCTGTCTCTATCACCCCCGACAAGAGACAGAAAGATCTTTATGATAATCCACTTCCACTTAATGAATAGGAAATGTATTCTCTCTTCCACATGATTTTCTTACTAAAGTTTTCTTTTCTTTAGTTTACTTTATAGTAAGAATACAGTGTATACGACACATAACATACAAACTATGTTCTCAAAAGTAGCTTATTAGTCAAGATTTGGGGGAGTAAATATTTATGTTCAGATTTTCAACTGTCAAGAAAGTAAGTGTACAACTACCCATGTTCTTTAAGAATCAACTGTAAATATCTGAATTCAGAGAAGATAGTTCTAATTGTTTTAGTGATGAATTAAAACTATTCTTGACAGAGAAAGATGAATTTTTTCTGGTAAATACACAAATTGTAGCTGTGAATTTACTCATTTGAAATTAATGGGCAAGTATTAAAGTTGTGTGGAACTAATAAGAAATTCTTGCTGAAAAGAAATACTGCCTGGTAACATTTTTGTTTGTTCATCAACTAGAATGATAAAATGGCTCAGAAAAGTGATTATGTAATAACTAAGTTGTACACTTTAAATATATGCAGTTTTATTTGCAAATTATATCTCAGTAAAGTGGGGAGCAAAATTTTTTAGAAGGGATTAAAAAAATGAGTCATTTCAAATTTCTTTTTAATATATTACATCAAAGATTTTTTGGCTTATAAACACAAAAATATTTTGTCTTGGTGCCCATAGATCAGTGGTTAGGGTGCTGGCAGCATACACCAGGGCTGGCAGGTTCGAACCTGCCTCAGCCTGCTAAATAACAATGACAACTACAACAAAAAAAATGTCCAGGTGTTGTGGCAGGCACCTGTAGTCCAAACTACTTGGGAGGCTGAGGCAAGACAATCGCTTAAGCCCAAGAGTTCAAGGTTGCTGTGAGTTGTGACGCTGCAGCACTCTACTGAGGGTGACATAGTGACACTCTGTCTCAAAAAAAAAAATATCTCTCACAGTTCTGGAGTTTGGGGAGTCCAAGATCAAGGCACAGGATGATCTGTGTCTGCTGAAGGCCCATGTCCTCATAGGCACTTGTCTTCTCTTCCTAAACTCACATGGCTAAAGGGCCAGTGATTCCTCTTGGATCACTTTTATAAGGGCACTAATCTCATTCATGAAAACTCTATCTTGTGATCTAATCACTTTTCAAAGATCCCCCACCTTCTAATATCATCACCTTGGGGGTTTGTATTTCAAAATATGAATTTGGGCAAGGCGGCACAAATATTCAGACAATAGTACATGTAAATGCTAGAAGGAAAGAGAACGATGCTTCCAATATTTTGAAGGAGTATAATCATCTTCCCTAAATTTCATCTTCTGGAATCCAGAAGGATCATGTATCTCGTTATGGATTGTGCAACCAGGAATCAATGCCACAGCTGCACTATTGCTTTCCAAAGTTTTTCCTTACTTCTGGTCCACAATATCTTGGGAATCAGGAAATAAAAGCCTTGCCTCAATTCTTACAATCTATAATTTAGAATGAAATTATTCTTATGATTAGTAACATCTGAAAACAATGAATCTTCCATAACTGGCTAAAAGTGATTCATCCATTGATTTGTTTTGGAAAACTGTCCTAAGAGAATTACCAAACAAAAGGTTCAGGTGCAAAGTGAGTTACTGTACAAAAGTCTTTTCATCTCCAGAAATGCAGCAGTGCATAGAGCAACATAATTGCCTTTTGCATTTCCAAGGAACTTGATTAATTATTTCTTCACCTTTAGAGATCTTATTGAGCATGCAATTATTGGATTAAAAATATGTGAAATGGCAGGTGTTATTTGCCATCCATCGTTTTGTTACAGCAAAACTGACCACTCATCTATCACTTTGAAGAGATAATATTAATTTATAAGGGACATTTAGTAAGTAAGCAACAGTGGAAAGAGTTCTTAGAATTTTAATTTCAACTTTTTAAAAAAGAACATAAATATAAAAATAATCAAATATCAAAATTCTCAAAATATGAAACATATACAAATCCAAATACAATTGGTAGTTGGAAATGATTACTTCTGTTTAGTCATTATTTGAAAGTATAATCTTAATGGAAAATAATTGCACAAATAAAAAGCAGATAGAAGACAAGATAAAAATTATGTTTAGAGTAGCTATTTCAGTGTGATGGGTTCTGTTTCTCTTCGAATATATGCATACATGCATGTATATAGATATATGTACACACAAATATACACATAAGTGCATATATAATCACTATGTTTAATTTCAATACACCAAAAGAACACAACAATTATTAAATTGCTTCTACCAAAATTATTGCATCATTTTATTGTTTCCATGAATCATTAAATTTACCCTTTTGACTCTTTAGACCAAATTTTGAATGATATCTATTGACCAAAGAAGTTACTTTTTATTGGTGCTTAATGATAAATCTTCACATAAAATATGAATAGAATTCTGGACAAAATTTCCATCTTCCAACTAAACTTTTGAGTTTTTATATTAGTATGATTGAGCTTTTTATGTTGTGTGCTTAACACATTGGGAATTTGGGCATAAATATTTTTATAATCACTTCCTTTAAAAAAAAAAAAGTTGTGATCAAAAATTTAGGAGCACTTGCATTCATTTACAAAACGGCCTGTAATACCCCTAGACCTGAAAATATAGAGTTGGACCCCCTTACGTGCAATAAATCAGAAATTTATTGAATCTGCACAGGGGACTGTCCTAAGAGACAGTTCCGTCCCAGTAATGGGCGTGTTGCCTTATATAATTTTTGTGCAAGCATACTACAGAAGCGAAACGTGGCTGGTTGGGGGGGGGAAGTTACAGCTCAGTGGATACATCAATGGTTGCAGTTATGTAACAATGATTAATACAGCCTTGGTGGATTTCCACCATTGTTCATCCACTGATATCCTGGGGTTTTTTTCGTGAAACTTGGGACTTTTCTTCCTTGTCCTTGGAATCCTCTCTGAGGGGGAAGGAGGAGGAGGCAGGAGGCCTGGGAACTTGCCTGGAGTAGGGGGCAGGTTGGGCTGTTCCCAGAGTTGACTCTGGGGGGAGGGAGAAGGAGGGAGGCGAGCCCACTTCAGACCACAAAATTAACATTTTTAAATAATAGCATATTGGAGATAATAATGCTACTTCTATCATATTTTAAATGTAGGATGAAAGAAGATAAAGTATGTATAGCATTTAGTATAAAGGGATTTCCTGCCCTTAATAAATCATTAATACATTGCTTTATTATTAGTTTTATTATATATTGTTATTATCCATGTTACTGTATATGTATAGTTTTAAATTCATGTGTAAATATGGACATATGTACAAATAAGAAGAGAAATTGAGAAAAATTTTGATGACTACTTAATTGTCTTAAATTGAAACATTGAGCAGAGAAGA
Source organism: Otolemur garnettii (assembly GCF_000181295.1). Lineage (NCBI taxonomy): Eukaryota > Metazoa > Chordata > Mammalia > Primates > Galagidae > Otolemur > Otolemur garnettii. Next base: position 618,168 of record NW_003852578.1, read on the forward strand.
AATGTATTAATACTTGAACTTTTGCATTGTGTCTATTTATTTCAGATAAGAAGTTGTATTTCTGAAAAAACATTTATTACTATGTATAACTTTTAAGTGATTACATATATGTTGGATTCCAAATATTAATTTTCAAGCACATAGAGTTGCAACAGCCTGAAGAATTTGAAAGTTGATTATATAAATCCATATTTGATTTTTTACTTAAACATCATCTTCTGTTGAGACAGTAGTGTGATATACATCAAGAACTTATTTAACACCTCTTACAAACCTAATAAAGCTTTCCTTATTTTCTATTTATTTAATGTTCCCATTTTATCTGCTATCTTGGAATATATGTTTGTTAAATGCCAATATTTTGTCAGTTCTTTTTCCTATTTAGTTTCTATTGTGGGCTTCAAATAAAAATCTATTTTTAAAAACAAACTTTAGAAGTTAATGTTTTGACAAACTTATTTTTACATATCAAGCATCTCATAATCTCTGCCAAAATAGCAAAGAGAAAATCAAAAAAACAGGACTTCAGAAAAATTAAAACTTTTGTGCATCAAGGGAGATGATCAATAGGGTAAAGAGGCAAACCACTATGGGAAGGAATATTTCAGTAGCATATCTGATAAGGGGTTGATATCCTAATTATAGAGAGAACTGAAACCCCACAAAAAATAACAAAAAAATTCTGAAAAAATATTTCTCCAGAAAAGATAAACGAACCTCAATAAGCACATATAAAGGTACCCAACATACTAATCCTTAGGGAAATGCAAATTAAAAATACCACAAGATGCGTCCCGTGCTTGTTAGGATGAGTATGAGCACAAAACATGAATTAAGAACTGGCAGCGTGAATGTGGAGAAGTTACACAGTAGTGTACCCCTGGTGGGAATCTAAAATGGTGTGGCCCTTATGGAAACTAGTATGACCGTTCCACAGACATTAAAAATAGAGTTTTCATATGATTCAGAAATGTCATTTTCTGATATGTATTATATGTATTTAAAATAATTGAAATCGGGAACTCAAATAGATATTTGTAAACCCATGTTCACAATAATATTAATAGTTAAAGGAATAATCAACTTAAGGTATTCATCAATAGATGAAATATATTTATAAATGTATACATTTACAGACAATGAAATATTATTTATCCTTAAAA
>NW_003852578.1:619669-632404 GCF_000181295.1 Otolemur garnettii
ATGGGGTACAATGTGCTGGTTTTGTATACAATTTGAAATATTTTCATAAACTGGATAACATAGCCTTCACGGCATTTTCTTAGTTATTGTGTTTAGACATTTATGTTCTACATCTAGTAAATTTTACATGTATCCTTGTAAGATGCACTGTAGGTGTGGTCTCACCAATTACCCTCCCTCCACCCATCCTACTCCTCCCCCTCCCCCCCCCTTTCCTCTTCTTCTTGGGCTACAGTTGGTTTCATAGTAGGGCTGAGAACATTGGATACTTTTTCTTCCATTCTTGAGATACTTTGCTAAGAAGAATATGTTCCAGTTCCATCCATGTACAAATACACATTTTTGAAAGGTACCATCTTTAAAAATATATTTTTATTTCTTTGTCCCTAAATTAACCAAACTGGAAATTTCTGATGGCTCATTTTAGGGTATAACTATTCCGTTAATATTGAGAACAGTTAAAATTTAACTGTTTAAATTAAAAATAAAATGTTTTGTTGTATGAGTTTTGATATTTTTGTACAACACGATTCCAGAAAATTTTCTGCTATATATGTCCAAGTGTTTAAATTGAAAACTGCTTAAAGTTTAATTTAATTTAATTCAAATTAATACTTTAAAAGAATCTCAAGTAGGCCAAGTAAGGTGGCTCATGACTGTTCTTAGCACTCTGGGAGGCCAAGGCAGGTGGATTGCTTGAGCTCAGTAGTTTTGAGATCAACTCAGCAAGAGCTGGACCCCATCTCTATTAAAAATAGAAAGAAAACAAAATAGCCAGGTGGGAGGCGGGGAAGGTTGCCTGTAGTCCCAGCTACTCAGGAAGTTTAGACAAGAGGATTGCTTGAGCCCAGGAGTTTGAGGTTACTGTGAGCTATCAATGATGCCATACCACTCTCTCTACCCAGGGTGATAGGGTGAGACTCTTAAAAAAAAAAAAAAAAGAAAAAGAAAAAGTCTTCTAAAGTCTTTAAATTCTTTCTAAAGTCTTTAAATTAAAAATCCAGGGAAAACCCCTTTATGATTAGGAGTGAACCTGTACAATACAAGGGTCAACTGTGGCCTTGTATGTAAACTTAATTATTGTATACTTATATTCATACATTACATATTCCCTAACCAATATAAAGAGCATTTGAAGAAAAAAAAATCTCATGGGCCAAAATTTTTATTTTGATGCTACTTACAAATTAACCAAAACTGCCAGAAACTTTTTTTTTCTTTTAAATGTGATGCTTTAAGTGCAAGTTCCTTAATTGCAGGGATTTTTGTTTCTTTGTTATTGACAATCAAGTACCTGAATTCCTGTATTGCTGCTGACACCAAATAATCACTCCATAGTTACATTTTAAATAAGTAAATTACATTTTTCTTCTTTCTTTCTTTCTTTTTTTTTTTTTTTTTTTTTACTTTTGGAGGCTGAATTTTATGGCATTTTTTCCACTGGAGATGATAGTTTCTTTGAAACTTTCACTAATGTTGACTCACCATCCCCTTGAACATGCAAACATAAGGCATTTGTTTTTGCCATATTAACAGATATACATATGTAAAAAGTATTTTTTTGTTGAAACATTTTTCTCTTAAAATGTATTTAAACCCTCATAAAGGAATCTTCAGAAATAGACAACTCTCTCTTTGAAGAGATCACTGACTATTTCCATTTCAGTGTTTTCAACTCCCTGGTCTTCAAATTGCGACTATGATTCAAGTATCTCTTTAACTTAGTTCTAAACTTCTTTTCATCAGGGACAAAATACAGCTTCAGTGTAACAGGTTAGATAAGGAGTGTGAAATATCACATCATCTGGAGGGATACGGGGCAAAGCCATCCACACTTTCATAAGCAGAGTATGGTATAATGTGACCTGGGTGATGTTCATAGTACACAATTTTTAGGTAACCCAATGCCAATATTCCTTTTTTTGCAGACAGAGAAAGCCAAATAATATGAGAATAGAACAACTAAACCTTCTGATGAGATAGTATGTGCAAATTAATTATGGCTGTTGCTGGCTATTGACACATAGGCGCTAGCTTTGGACTGGATATTTAATTTCTCTAATCCTGAATATTTCTCATCTGCAAAAATGCACTAACAGTATTTCCCTGACAAGACTTGTATAAGAATTAATTGGAGTTGTCCATATATAGTAACTGCTAAATAAATAGAATACCATCGTCCTTATTATCATTATCATTGTTAATAAACCCAGCCTCATTATATATCAAAATAATGACAAGTGACACTCCATGTGTAAGAATTAAAGTCTATCACAGGCTTGTATTCAATAAGCAATTACTAAATTATTCAAATAAAAATTTTCTGACCCCATGACATGAGCAATGTAGGATGAGAAACTGATGTATATCAGTTAAATTTTACCTGTGGCTGACTACTGTCAAATGAAATAGTTGTGCGGGTGATTATTCCACATCATTAATTGTTCCAGTAGTGCAGTTGCTCAAGGAAATTGGCTCTTACTGATTCACTAGAGCTTGATACAGCTTACTTTTCTAGCCAAAGAGTATGGACTTTGGTTCTGTGATGCTCATAATTTAAAGAAAGCTTCACCTTTCATGACAGGAACAGAGATTTTTAAAGTAAAGAGTGTAACAATGCAGGAAAATGTTACAGTAAAATGAAGTATGAATTCTAGCACTAAAAGGTTGTGTTATTGCAGTCCAATGCATTGTATTTTAGGATAAGTGTATTTATAATATAGTAGCAATAAATAACAAATTACTTCAACATTACATTGCAATTTTATTCTTAGTAAAATAGCTGCCACATATATGAAAAGGCTAATCCCCAGGCAGTTCACTTACAACTCAGCCCTCCTAACACGACTATAAGGAGGAATTTCCCCCTCATTGTGTGAATGGGGAAACTGATCCTCACAGGGGTGGATCTAACCAATTAAAAGAGAATAAGTAGAGCAATACAAGACATTCTTAAAATCCGGCTTCAATTTCTGTCTGAGAGCCCATGCCATTCTGTATGCATTCAGCAGCATCATCAACGTTCTACTCATCAGTCATTTTGAAATGCCAATTCTTCAACCGAAATACCATGCTTTAATTGATTAAGCAACATTCAGTTGTAAAGTTTCTAAATCTCAAAGCATTTTAACAATTCACTGGTAAACTCATGCACCATGGCCCAGGATTCAAGTTGTTGCTTTTAACTCTGGCCCTCCTCCTCATATTTCTGTAAACTTAGTCAAATTTATCCGTAAACCTCCATTATCTCCACATTTAAAAGAGAATTTAATTACCTACCACATATATTGTTGAGAAGGTGTGATTAATAGATATAAAGAGCTAAGGACCTGGTATGTGAAAAATGCTCAATATGAAATATTAATTGTATTGCAATTATTCTGAGAATAAATTTTTATCATCTACATTAATTTTTTCTGTATTTATGAACTTTTTATATGAAACCACCCAAAAGAAGGGAACTACAGCAGGGAACATAATCTATTATGTAGCTTTCAATAGGATAATACTATATCAATGTAATCTTTCTCCTTTTTAATATTAGCATAATTATTATACAGCATTTTAAAGTTTTCATTGCTATAATATGAATTTATAAGTAAATCATTTGAAGTGCTCACGATCAGAATATCTCTTAGACCAAAGAGATCTAGCTATGTAAATCTTTAACAAGTATCACAGATTCTTTCCTGAAGAATATTCCTTCGACGTTTTACATTACCCAAAATGAATGACCCCAGCTAACCCCCCTGAAGGTGATGGATTTATGTTTATTACATTATTGTGAAATATAAATTTTTTTTTCTGCCACTGTCCACATCTAAACAGTAACTGGTTGTTAAAATGTACTTTTTAAACTTGGGTGTCATATCACGTGCATTGCCTGAGTCCCAGGGTTCAGTTTCAGAAAACATTTCCTAAATGCTCCCTGCACCTGTAACCTAAAGAGGAAAGATGTACTTGAATCTTCTGCTCTGCTGCTCAAAGTACTCTGACAGAATTAGGAGCAGAGATTATTATTATATTAATACTTGTCCTTGCTAGGAGTGGAATTTCTACTGGAATTTTTTTTTTTTTTAAGTCCTCAACTAAGAAAAGGCCAAAAAAAAAATACGACAGGCGACATAATGAAATGGCTGAGGCTTCCCAGATTCTGGTTCCATTACACAATTTTTATAACCACAACTCAGACCTTATAAATAAACAATAGTTCTGATAATTTTCCTTGTAGGAGAACAAATAATTGTGCCTCAGGGAAAAGTGATGCGAACAGAGAAATCCAGGACTGACTTCATGGTATCTCTTTCTTAAGTATTTTTTTTAGATATTGGTTGTTAGCAACATTCTATATATAACTTTAATGATTTCTACTATAATCTCTTATGTTGTCCTCACTATATTATTAAAAAGAGCCAATCTTCTATGAGGGAGAATATTTTATACTTGGTTCAAATATTTTCACATGCCATATTCATTGTTGATAAAATAGAAAAGTTTATATTCACCAAGATTTTTGTTCAAATAAATAAGTCTCAGTCAAATGGGTTTTTCCTATATTGAATGAGATCAGGAAATATATACATTGCAAGACTGAAAAATATAGGAAACTGAGATCTTAAAAGTTTTTTTAATTGTTTCCTGTGAAAAGTAAAGGACAATCCACATGAAGAAAAAGTTGATATCTGTGAAAAATAAAGAGCTAAAATAAAGTTTGGCATGAATTATAATTCTGCTGACAGAAATATATTGCTAGATTTAGAAGATAGTGTTTGCAAAAAAAAAAGAAAAATAATAAGTCATTTTCTAACTCTTCATGCAGTTCACCAGTGAGTACTTTGATAACAGTTTAATACTGAGTTTAAAAGCTATATGCTTTGTTTTAAGGCTAAACTTTAAAAAAATTAAAATAGGAAATTAATTGAAAAATTGAAGGATCTGTTAACCTTAGGCACATATAATAAAGAACGAATTTTCTACTATCTCTTGTCAGCCTTCATCCAAATACTGATTCTAATTAATGTTACATTGTGCTATTAGTGTTTAGAGGAGTTATCCTTACTAAGGAAATTAGACAATATTTCATTAGGATGATATAAAAACAATAGTTTTTTTGGTATTTATTCAGAAATAATCTGCAAAATCTAGAAAATGGATATGTTGTTTTACTCTGGACTAGAACAAAGTACTTCTTTTTCTTTTCTTTTTTTTTTTTCTTGATAAATGATTCAGAGTAGGCTTCAGCAAAAAGATACCAAATTTTAAAATTTATTATTGTCAATAGTCTGTGTGACCTTTACTTTAACTGCATCTCGACTGTCAGTAATAATCCAAGGCTGCACTTTCAATGATAAAATGAAAAACTTTGCATATTGAATCTCTGGGTCTCCTTGAAAGTGTTCAGCTATCACAGTCATTTATTCCCATTGTCAGAGCAAGGTCCATTATGAAAGCCCATTCGTCTTTGCTTGAAGATGAAGAGTGGAGAAACTCCGCTTCTGCCTTGAATCAAGTACTAACTACTTCAGGGCCCTCAGATATATCAAGTCACTGAATTGCTGTAGGTCTAAGGTTCTCTCTATTTTTTGCTCAGGGCACTGGTTCTTTAAGAGTTTACTTCACCTTTATAATGCACCATTTGTGAGCCAGGTAAAATAACACTTCATCATGCACTTGGGAGTTCCTTTTTAACTGGGCTTTTTGCTTGTCCTTTATTTATTATTATTACTCAACTAATGCTGACAAGCTAAACTACTAGTCAATTTTTGCAAAAAGTTTGCTTTACCTATGTAGAGTAATAAAACCTAAAGGAATGAGAACAATCATTCACTAAAATAGTCCACTAAATTTTATTTTAGATATGAACAATCTTATTTATTTGTTTCTTATTATATTCTCATTTAGTAATTGGCCAGAAGTATTATCTGTATACTGCATTGAACTAATCACCACAACTTATAAGATAACGTAGGAAATACATGTAAAATAAAGATAGATAGTAAATACAGTGATGTGCATCATATTAGCTGATGCTTCTGCCTCAGACTCCAAGTCAGATACATATAGGAACTCAAAAGTCTGATATACAAAACCTTATTTATCTAAAATCATCACTCTTAATTAGTTCAGGTAATTAACTTTAATTTAGTTTTTACGCCCTTTTCCACAGAAAACCTTGAATCTTAGAGTTTAAACTCAGACTTCTTTGATGTGGGGGGGGGGAAGGGAAAAGAATAAAAGCAGTTTAATTCAGGCATGCCAGCATCCCTGAACCATACCAATGTGGGCACTTCATCCTCAGAAGAGTGTAAAAGAGAAGAGGCCTAGCCTTTGTCAATGGAAGAAGGCCTTGGGATGCATATGAATTTCCTAGGGTTGCAGAAACAAATTACCAAGATCTTGGTGGTACAGAATTTATTCTTTCACTGTTGTGGAAGCCAGAATCCCCAAATCAAGGTGTCAGGAGGACGATGCTCTCTTTGGAGGCTCTGGAGGAGAATCTGTTCTGTGTATCTTCTGCCTCTGGTCTCTGCCAGCATTCCTTGGCACTCCCCCAACCTCCCTTGGCTCATGGCCTCATCACTCCAGTCAGCCTCCTTCTTCACATCACTTTATCCTCAGACTACACCCACTCTCTCTCTAGCTCTCTTTTACTGGACTACTTGTGATGACATTCATCTACCCAGCTAATCTAGGATTATCACTTCATATCAAGATCCTTAATTTAATTGCATTTGCAAAGGCCTTTTATTCCAAATAAGATCAGATTTCCAACTTCCAAAAATTAGGATGGGGAAATATCTTCAGGTTGTGTGTGGCATTTCTCAAAGTACCATAAGCTGTTTACTGTTATTGGCATGGTAGCTAAAAGAGAAACTTATCTCGACAACACAAATTTTTAGATGGTAGCTATTAGGATAAAATATATGTTCTCAAATATGATCAATCTCTGATGAGGAAAAAAGGTAATGGAGAACACTGATAAAGAGTTTTATGGCAAAACAAAATTAATATTGAACAATATCTAGAGTACCTAATAATTTAGAATAATATGGGATTTTTTGTTCATTTTCAAATACATTCTTTAAAGTATATGCATTTTCAGTTTGTTCTGGGTGATGCAAAATAAGACCTAAGAAAACTGCTATTTTCACATTCCCTAATATTTTGTAAAGAAACATTAAAAAAATAAACAGAAGTGAGATGGGGTATATTAACATCTAATACAATTGACTGACTAGCGTATGTCAGTGTCAGAAGTGGGTAAGAGGTAGCTTCATTTAGATGATTTAATGATGACTGAATTGATTCCTGACAAAGGAGGCCCTCACATTCAGTTTCTATAAGTAATTACAAAGCTCTAAAAAAATATGGATTAATTTAATTAGCTGGCATTCTTTGGTTGTACCTTTGAAAAAAGTGCTTGCTATAATGCTTTGGTGTTTCTTTAAAGAGCTGAAGTAACTTACTTTGATGCAAAAATCAGCAAGGAGAGCTCATCTGCTAAAATGCAAACTAGAGATGCTTTTCTATAGCTATTCTTGGGCACACTCAAATCAAGCTTTTTGAGTTTTAGATTGGCTGCCTCAAACACCCCTTATTTACATAAACTCTGGGCTTTTGCAGTCATCTCCATTGTGCACTGGAGTTTTTCTGCATGCATTCTGATTAAACTTGTGTAAAATGCATAAATTTCTTATCCTATCAAAGGCTGACCTGGGGGAAACTGGTGAGGAGTGGGTATAGGAGGAGATTAGTAAATTGGCAATTCCTTTTTAGCTCCAGCCGTCATTTGGATGAAATGAACCAGATATTAAAGAGGGCAGCAGTACTGGTCTAAATAGAAACAGAATCAAAGGCCTCTGACTTGTGGAAAGATACTTCAATGATAAACATGCAAAGAATCATTGTGAACAGAAGATCTGGGTGTTTTCCCAGAACAAAAAATCAAATAAAAAATCCCAGAGAATATGTGAATTCTTGATATTCTATGTTAAAATATTTGTTACAAAGTAACTTACTAATATAAATAACAGGTATATTATAATTTGTAATTTATTTGCTCCTTTAATTTACATCAAAGAAGGGCAAGTTTGATCATGAGCTTAAGTATTGTAGATACTTTCAGCTATCATGTTAGGTGTTTGGATAGCACTTGCTAATAAAGCACATTCAAGAGGAAGGCAAACACATTTATATGCTTCTCTGAATTACATTTCAAATAAATACAAATATTTAAGGCATTTCAAACAGTGAAATACAAGATGAATGATTATGTAAAACGTACTGCAGAGAATAATGTCACTATAATTATCATGATAATTTAAACAGTATTCCAAAACTATTCTATATTATATCTTTTATTACTGGAAGGAATACACAGTATAAAACATTTTCCTTTAATATGATGATAAAAGATAATATGATAATTTTATTAAATATGAGAAAAATATCTTTTAAAAATTTTTACCAAAGATAGAAATATCTAAGGTCAAATCAATCATATAATGTGATTAATTAAAAGAGTAGGGATTACTTCCAACAGAGAGATGGATCTTATATTTTGAAGTAAATCTATATCTTACATTGAAAAAGTAAACGAATGATATAATCATTATAAAATAAAGATAGAGATGTTCAATTATCTTCAAAATTATTTTATTGGCAATATAGTAAACATGTATGAGCATTTATAGGCATATGAATGAGCTTCACTTTAAGAATATGTTAGAACTGAAAGAAGTTCAGGATAGTACTTAGGGCAGTGAAAACACATTTAATTTAGGAACTACTCTGTCCAGCAGAACATAGTCCTCTGCAAGCAGAATCAAAGGATTTCAACTGAACAGAGGATAGCAAAGGTCATTGCTATGCTAATCACAAATAGACATCCAAGCATTTCTTTCCTTTGAATCTTCGTATGGGAGTCCCCAAGAAAAACAATACAGTCAAGACCTGAATTGGATGATATTTTAACTTACAGTGACAGAACAAGATCAGCTCCAACATTGCGCATTCATCCTCCAGGGCTAGCATGCCCCCAGCCCTCCATCCCCACCTCATCTCCATCCCACACAGGGCAACTGGCTTATGAACAAACTTCTCCTGCTGAAATAGAAAGATTCAACTCAGTGGAGTCTGAAATACTGAAAGCTGGAGCATGTGAGGGCCACTGATGCATATGCTTAAGCAGAGCTAAGAAACTGAGTCAAAAACAGGGAAAGATATTCTTCCACTAGACAATAAGCCCACATAGCCTGTATGGGCTCTAAGTCTCTGGCAAAGTTGTGTTCCCAGCTCATGGCCCACTGTTATGGGTGAAGTCAAAAGTGCATGTGAGACTCTTCCCTACATAGTACAATAGGGAAAAGAAACTTCAGTACAGAAATGGGCTCAATTCAAACACAGCAATGAAAAGCAGGGATGCATAGCCTAGGAATGGAGTTAGGAAGCTCAATGGATGAAAAATTACTATGAGGAAACATCAAGGGTCGCAGGGGATTCTTGCTGAATGACCAAACAGCATTCTGGCCGGAGCCAGGCCAGGGTAACCAGGTATCACCTGGGTCACCAGGGTGGATGGTGGGGATGCAGAATTTAATTAGATACGAGAATGATTGTTTATCAAATATTAGGGAAACTGATTTAACAGAATTATTGCTAAATCCATGCTATACAGATAGTGAGGACACTCATATATATATAAATATATGTGTATGTGTATATATATGTAAAACTGTACATATATATAAAGATGTATAGATAAAGTTAGATACAAAATGTTCTTACTCGTAAAGTGGAATCAGTTAAAGCAAAGAGAGTTTTCTAAATAGAGAGGATACACTAAAAGGGAAACATTGTACAGGAAACAATGGGACAATAAAACTAGTTTCTCTGAAGGACTAATTGGGCCATTAGATGCTCATACAAAGCTGTTGCTATAGCTTCAACAAATACACACTCCTCAGGCTGAGCCCAGTGGTTCACGACTGTAATCCTAGAACTCCTGGAGGCTGAGGACAGTGGATTGCTTGAGCTCATGAGTTTGAGACTAGCCTGAGCAAGAGCGAGAGCCCATTCCTAAAAACTGCCAGGCACTGAGGCAATCACCTGTAGTCCCAGCCACTCAGGAGGCTGAGTCAAGAAGATCACTGGAGCTCCGGAGTGTGAGGTTTCTGTGAACTGTGACACCACAACACTCTACTCAGGGTACAGAGTAAAACTCATTCTCAAAAAACAAAACAAACAAAAACCTACTTCTATTGTTTGGTGAAGAAAAACCTGATGGATGTTATCCTCCAATCTCTCTTCGAGGCTAGCCATTGAGCATCCTAATTCTTTAGTGTTCATTATTGTAATGATTTGCAGTCTCATCCCAAAGTCATCCACCTTAGAAAGATAAGTGCCATCTCTGCTCTTTTCTCTCAGCATCTAATTTGCTGAGGTTTCTTACCAATTCCATAGACCTTATATGTTTTATATTAGATATTTATGTTCAACCCCTCTTTTCCAGCCCAATTGCCCATATTTTACTTAGGGGCCCAATAACTTTTCAAATAGAATATTGCTGACCTTGAAACTATATTATTTGTTCTTCTCATTCAAAAATACTTATTATAGTATATGAGAAAAATTAGTACTAACAATACAGGTATTTCTAAAATACAAATCTCATTATACTGGTCATCAACTAACTACAAATTTGTCAATTTTTATTCCTTGTATTTTGGATAAAAAGAAAACCCCAAAATCAATCATAGCATCAAAAAGATTAATGAGAATTGATAAAATTAAAAGTTTCTGTCCTTGCTGCCTAGCCAAGGACACAATCAATAGAGTAAATAGACAACTCATTAAATTGCAGAAAATATTTGTGTACGGCACATCTGATAAAGGACTAATAAGAAGAAGCTACCCAAACGCAAGTAAATCAGCAAGAAAAAAATGTAACAACCCCATTAAAAAGTGGGCAAAAAACATGAACAGTAACTTTTCAAATGAAGATAGTCGAACACATGAAAAAATGCTCAACAAACCTTATAATCAGTGAAATGCAAATCAAAACCACAATGAGATATCACCTAACTCAGTGAAAGAAGCTCTTATCCATAAGTCCAAAATAACAAGTGATGGTATGGATGCAGAAAAAAGAACACTTATATGAAAAGTGCATATGGGAATACTTAAGGGACGAGTCATATCTTGATGTGCTTACATTACTAGTAATAATGATTTTATAAACTTAAAACCAATATTCAATTATTAGTTATAAGTAAATTAAAAATAAGATTACAGAAATGGACAAAGGGAGGACAGTAATAGGAGATATTACTCCTAGGAGCACAAAGTGTGAGACCTTGTCACTTTAACATTCTGAAGCCTGGCTTGTTAAATATTCTCCCTCCCCCCCACAACAGCAGCTACCACAGGCTGCAGGCCTTGTGGCTGTTCTCAGCCAGGGCAAGGCTCTGTGCTCTGGGAGAGTGTAATTGACAGAAAACCGAAAACAGTTGCTCAAAAAACATATCTTCAGGGAACTAACTAATATCTAGAATTCTGAAATGAAGATGGTACAGAAGATAAACTGGGGTAATAGCCAAATTGATAATTTAAGCTCAAAAGAAGATACCAGAAAAAGAGACTAAGAAACAGTGAACCAGAAAATATGGAGAAAAGCAGGAAATCAGGAAATTGGTATCACAAAGCCACAGGCATAATAAGTTACAAAAAAATAGATTCACCAATAGCTGTTGGAAGATGGTGTATTGCCAAATTTGATAAGAGCCATTTCGTGAAATATTAAAGATAAAGGCACTTTCAGATGGTTTACAATAGAAAGAGGAGGTAAAGAAATGGAAAGAACAGATACAAACTGAATTGCAAAGTTTTGTTAGAAAGATATCAGAATGGTTGGGATGGTAGCTAGGAAGGACAGGGCTGAAGAGAAGGATTTAGTGAACTTTGTGTGGTTGGTGTTGGAGTAGATGAGTGATTAATTTTGATATTATTTTATTTCTGTTGAGTCTTTGCCAATATTAAATAAAATCCCCCAAGCTTACCTGATGTAATTATGAATAGCAAAATTTATGAATGCAAATGCTGCATTTCCATCCTGTCATTTTCTTCATATTCATTCCTTATTTTGAATACAGTTTCGAGCTAGATCCTGCCTTCTTCTTTATAAACACCCACATACACAGAGTTATGATTATCAATTATATTTTCATTTAAATAAATAGCATGTCAAGTGAGTTACAAAGGATATATTTCTAGAAAGACCTTCCTAATTTGACTGGTTAGTAATATATTAGTTAAATTTATTTTACTGTTTTATTACACTGATTCTTACCTATATTCTTCTACCTCATTAAATTTTTTCTAGAATTTCCCTTCATAACTGGCACAGCTATTAATAAGAAAGAAGTTATAACATTATTTAAAAGAACAAATCTATTTGAATCCTATATTGTAGTTCCTGTTTTTCTTTATTTTTTAAATGTACTCAATGTGTTTTCATTATACCAAGATTTCCAGCTATCATTTAGTGTTTTCTGGGTCTACAACATTCAGAGTGTATTTCACTTAATGTATTTAATCTTACACGTATTTCAAATCACAAAAAAAAAATGTTTTCTATTCATAATGGAATTAAATTAGAAGTCAGTAACAGAAACAAATTTAGAAATGTATAAACCAATGGAAATTAAGCAACACACTTCTGAATAAGCAGTGCTTCAA
>NW_003852578.1:633193-644540 GCF_000181295.1 Otolemur garnettii
TGGCCACAAATAGAAAAGGGAGAAGCACTTTCCAATTTCTTCTATGATGCCAGTATTAGCCTGTTACCAAAATCCAACAAGACCACCACTAGAAAGAAAATGACTAATCAATATTTGTTACAGATATGAATGCGAAAATGCTCAAAAACTCACTAGCAAGCCATTTCTAACAACATGTAAAAAGAGTTATACGCCATGGCCAACTGAAACTTATCCCAAGAACCTAATACTGATTTAACATCTAAAACTCAATTTATGTAATATATCATTTTAACAGAATGAGTGACATAAACTTTATGATCATTTCAGTAGATGCAGAAATGGCATTTGACAAAATTCAACACTCTTTTATGATATAAATACTTAACCATCTAGCCAAGCAAGTGAACTTTCTCATCCTGAAAATGGAATCTACAGAAAACCCCAGATAACATTGTAAATAATGAAGAAAGACTTCAGAAAGAATACATAAAGGACTCATGCTACTCATTAAGAAATAGATGAAGAACTCCATTTTATAATGGGCAAAAGATTTGCACAGATATTTTATCCCAAAATATCTATAAATGAACAATAAATATAAGAAAAGCTGCTCAACATCATTAGTCATGAAGGGTGTACAATGAGGTATCTCTTCACACTCACTGCAATTGCCATAATAAAAAAGCAAACTATAATGAGGTTGACAAGGATGTGAAGAAATGGGAACCCAAATGCATCATTACTGAGAAAGTGAAATCCCACAACCACTTTGGAGAAAAAAAAATGGCATTCCTTCTGAATGTTAACATGGAGTTGCTTCACGGCCCAGTAACTGCTGCCTGTAAAAGGATCTAAATAGGTCCATTTAAAATCTCATCTGTGAATGTTCTTGGAAGCATTATTATAATGGTAAAAAAGTAGAAGCAACTCAATGTATATCAACTTATAAATGAATACATAAAACGTAGCATATTTGTACAATGGAGTCTCACTTGGTTATAAAAAGGAATGAAATCGTCACCACATGGATGAACCTTGAAAACTTTGTGCACAGTAGATGAAGCCAGGCACAAATGGCAACATACTGTTTGGTTCTGTGTGTGCATGAAGTTCCCAGGATAGGCAAATCCATTGAAACAGAAAATAGGTTTTTGTGAGGTGGCGCCTGTGGCTCAAAGGAGGAGTGCACGACCCCATATGCTGGAAGTAGCAGGTTCAAACCCAGCCCCAGCCAAAAACTGCAAAAAAAAAAACCCAAAAAACAAAAATAGGTTTGTGGATGCTAGGGCATGGTGGGAGTAAGTACGTGATAACTGCTAATGGGTAATGAGATTTTTTGGGGGGATGACAATGGAAGCATCAGATTCTGCCAAAATAGTTAGAGGCTTATTCTGAGTCAATATGAGTGACGATGGCTTGAGAAAACACAGTCTTTAGAGTTAGCGAATAAATGTGCCTAGGATGATCAGATTACAGTTGGGTTTTATACATTTCAGGGAAATAGGAATTGAAATAAAATCATAAATCATTGCTTAGAAAATACATATTGCCTTGGCTCAAAAAGGTGGGACATTATGAAGTTGGAGTTTACAAGTATAGGTGGGTTCAGGGGTTCTTTAGTTGGGAGTTAGTTGAAAGAGTTCAGTTTTGTCTAAATCTTTGGAGTCAGTAGGAAGGAATCTTAAGATGAAAGGTTTTGATCTCTTTTGTGGGATGTTAGCTACAGTCAGATTGAGGTGTAAGACAAATTGTACTAAATCAAAAATACAGCTTTAAGAAAATTTTATGTTTTATAAAGCCTGACTCCACAGACTCCTCAGAAAGGAATTTGAGCGAGACAAATGAATGTCAGATTTCAGTACTCAAGGGGGTGGTGCAAAAAAATTCTAAAATTAAGTTGTGCTGATGGGTGTACCACTCTGCAAATATAAAATAAAATTATTAAATTTTACACTGTAAATGTGGAACTGTAGAATGTGAATTAAATCTAAATAAAGTTGTTAAAAATAAAAATCTGAAATATATACATTGCAAGAAAATATCGGCTCTTTTTCACTTTTTCCATCAGTGCTCTTCACTGTGCTACCATTTTCAGATTTATATCTGGCAGGGAATCAGCAGACACATTCTTCCTCATGTTAGGCTTATAGCCTCTGAATAATTTTGCATTCTAAGGATGAATCCCTTTATTTATTTATTTTTTTTTACTTCTTTAGAAAACTCATGAACTTATATATATATAACTTCTTTTGTTAAAATTTTAAGTTAATTTCTTTTCACTGCATTTCTGGGGCCTGTTGCTGTTTTCCTCGCCAATCTTCTCTCCTTTATTTCAATGTACTAGTTTCAATATACTAGTGACTGACCCTATGGGAACATTGGGCTCACTCATCTCATTTTTCTGTAAGGTTTGTTTTTATAGCTTTATTTATATTTATTTTTATGTCTACACAAGTTAGATGTTGAAAATTTTGGTCAATTTTCTTCACAGTATATTCTTCCGTCTTCTTTTTATGTCTTTAAATCCATATTAAAGAACTTGTCTTCTTCTTTTCTTGGTGGTCACAGTCACAAAGATATGCATGAATTATGCAAAACTCAGAAGAGTCCCGAAGAGGCCCATAAATCACAGAAAGTGAATCTCAACAGCAAATATAAGTTCCCAAGGAGTTCTGTTTTATGTATGGCCTTCCCCAGGTCAGCTTAAAAAGAGCCTTAAACTGTCAAAAGGGGGCTAAATAATAAATAAATAACATGGAAAAGGAGCCAAACAAATAATAACAAAACATTCAAATGGAAACTTAAGTAATATGCTTGTATTTAAATGCTATATACTTGCTCATGTTGAACTACAAATGTGAATCTAATGTTTCTAGGCAGACATGCTAATCTAGTACAGGCATTTTTCATATTTATAGGAGTTCTAAGGTAACAGCAAATCATTTCTGAGCAGTACCATTGTTCCTATTATGTAAAAATGTTAAATTTTTAAATGTAAAATAGTCCTAATACATAAAAGATTTAATTGATTTATTTTGTTAAGTCTTTATAAATTACCTGTGTGCATCAAGAATATTTTTGGTCCATTGGGATACATCAGTGAAGAAAGGTAGGAAAAGATCTCTATCTTTGCAGAGCTTATGTATTAGCCATGTAAGAGAGACAATCCAAGTAAATGTAATAAGCAAATAAATTATATAGTATGCTAAAAACTATGAGAGGCATACAAGTAGAGTAGTGTTAACAGAAAGGGGATTGTGGGGAATATTAAAATAAGGTGGTCAGTGAGGCCTCTTTGAGAATGTATCGTTTAAATAAAGGATTAAAGGATAGCAGGGGTGGTGTCAGGAAGAAACAGTATACACCAGCCCCATGCCCTTATCCGCCATTTTGTTTTTCATGGTTTTGATTATCTGTGGTTAAGTTTGGAGCACAAATAATAATAATAATAATAATCAATAAATACATGAAAATATTTCCAGAAACAAAGAACTGATGAGTTTTGAACTTCCTGCTGTTCTTTTTTTCCTTTCTTTTTCTTTCTTTCTTTTTTTTTGAGACTCAGACTCTCTATGTCATCCTGGGTAGACTGCCAGGGCATCAACAGCTCACAGCAACCTTAAATTCTTGGGTTTAAGAAATTCTCTTGCCTCAGCCTCCCAACTAGTTGGAATTCCCTGCTGTCCAAAGTAGTGTGGTGAAATCTCAAGTCATCACATCTGTCCTGCCCAGGACAAGAATCAAGAATCCTTCTCTGTCCAGTGTATCCACCCTGAGCACATACTCACCCCTTAGCCAGCCGGAGGGCATCTCAGTTATCACATGGCTGTTGGGGTATCACAGTGCTTTGTTCTTGTCACTCCATTTTACTTAATAATACTTTTCTAGGAATAATTACTAGTTTTTGTTGTCAATCTTTTACTGTAACTAATTAATAAATTAAACTCCATTATAGGTATACCAGTGTAGCATACCTTGTATATATATAAGAATTTGGTACTAACTTTGATTTCAGGCATCCACACAGGGATCTTGGAACATATTCCCCTGAATAAGGGACAATTACTGGACCGAGAAAATGGAACAGGCATTGTAAAGCTGGGTAAGGCAGGTGTGGGTCTGTACTGTTTGAGAAAGAATCAGGAAGCCATAATTTCTGGAACTAACTGAGAAAGAAGAAAAGTAATATAAGATGTAGCCAGAAAGGGGAAAAAATAAAAGGAGTAAGAGGCTTTAGGTTTGTCAACCCGAAACCATTGAAAGGATGAGAAGCCAGTTTTAAAGAGTTTATTCAAGTGAAAAACTGACAACAGCTGTCTAGGAAACAGGGACTCCAGAGAAATTGGTTCAGTGCTCTGAAGTTAAAGATAAGGTCTTGCTTCCATAATACATTTATTAGGATTAATATTTTCCGTACGAGGCCGGCTTGGAGTTACAACAGTTCAATTAGTTAGAATTTGTTTTCTTTTTCATACAGCTTATTTGCTTTCCTTTACAACTCGTTTTCATTTCCCGTCCAGCTTAAAAGAGTGTATTTAGTGTTTCCTCTCCCACAGTGTGGGAGTCATGAAGTCTCTGCGTGAGGAAGGTGAGAGGGACGTGAAGAAGTGATGAAGATCAACAGTGAAAAGGAAGGGGTGTTCCTGGGGCCCTTTAGTCATTTATAACGTTTCACATAACCGTGTAGGTGAAGAAAAAGGCTAATCTCTGAGAAACAAATGTTACAATTGCCTTTGGTACCGCTGCCTGTCTATGTGGCTCAGGCCCCATAACATAGTCTCTTCAGGCTCGAAAATTTATTTTAAAATTCCAACAGTTTAGATTTTGAATTACTTATTTTCACTGCCTTTAAATGGAATTAGTCTTACTTTAAGTAAAAGAAGGGAGATCAGAGCAGGGGAGGGACACAGTTTGACCTAACTTTTAAGTTTTTCTAGCCCCTCTCTTGAGAAAGACAGTAGAAATTTAGGTAAAACAAGTCAGTGAGGTGGCTGCTGGAATTATACCAGCAGGAAATATTGGTGGCTTGGATTGTGGGTGACGAGGGAGGTCATACCAAGAAGGAAGTGTATTTATTACATACTCTGTGTGTGTGTGTGTAACATAGATATTTTAATACATACTCACATAAATATAAGATACAAATTTATATCTTATTTGTACATTTAGATATAATAGTAATATTCAATACAGTTTGAGAAGTGAATGGAAATATAACCTGAAGATATCACTTGTAGACACTGATTTTTTTATAAATTTGTTTTTAATTACTAAAAAATGCAAAATAATAATTAGGAACATAAGAGATCCAACCCTCAGCTATACAGAATAAAGGATATGCGGTACTAATTGTGGCAATTATTTTATTGTATGTAGGCAGTACCTGGACACACTAGTACTCACTTATTAACACAATATGTGTATGACTAATAGGTGTGTGATAATCGTGATCTTGTGTTACCAAGGTCTCCAAAGCCCTCAAGCAAGGCCTTCAAACTTGATGACAGAATACCTAAATTTCTGGTACCCCTCCTCTTTGGAGTGTACTGCTTCAGCCTCTGATTAGGGTGAGGATGTAGGAGTTCAAATGACCCAGGTTTTTTTCAATGTACGTTACTGACTCAGGAGTGGACACTTCACTCAGCCTAAGTGAACTGATATACTCTATAATTTGAATTAAAAGGACATGGTTAGATAGATCGTGACAGTCACTGGTCTAAGAATCATATTAAATCAAACCTAGAACTGGGCTAGTGATAACAAAACACACGTTGTCATTATGAGTCAGTAAAAACTAAAAGCCTTAAAGTACAAAAGCTGACAGAGAGAGGGAAAGGGGAAAGAAATAAAAGAAGAGAAATTGGAAATGAAAGGGGGGTAGAAGGACAGCCCGCTAGGCAGGGAGAAAGTTTTAATAGAGGTAATGGAAAGTCATTATGTGACCTATGGTGCGCCACCCTCCCTTATCTAAAAACAATTGAGTGTGCTTTCCTACCTCACAACTTTAGTTGTCCCTGGGTTAGACGCTACACTAAAACAATGCTTTCTAAATCCGAGGAATGTTTCTTTTCCTCTTCTCTTTACATTTTCAAAATATTTCAAACACTACATTTTATTTTCCCTTTTTTTCAATGTTTGCCACTATTCAAGGTTTATTTCAATATCTATTTTGACTTCAAATTTAAACCTCTATTTTCTCACGCAGTTTATGTTATTTAAGCACTTTATCCGAAGAGTGTATTTAATCTGCTAATTATTTTAAATGGAAAGAATTCTATTTCAGCATTCTTTTGGCATGCAGCTTTAGTCAGACTTTTCTCAACTTACTGCTCATAATATTTTTTTCTTTGCTTCTATCTTGACCCTTTTGAAATAACATAGTCATGTTTGCTGCTTTCAAATCCTCTAGAATCTCTCCCAAGTCTAGTGAACTTTAAAAAATGTCAGTTAAAGGTTCACTGGTTTTCTCGTTCACTTGCTTTAAAATTCATGGATAGCCGCCATTGAGATCGCTCCTCTGCCTGCTTGAAGATAGCGCCGGTAGCAGTTGTGCTTTTTATCTGTATCTGTCTGACTCTTATTCTTACAATCTTATGAAATCTATTCTTGCTTGGAAAATATCTTATTTATCATTTTTCCTAACACAAATTTAAATAAATATTTTGTACTTGATATAACAAAATGATACAATCATTATTATAGAAATGATTTTTGACATATTCAAGTTAAAAGAATGGCCACTAAATGGAGTTTGAAACCAATAGTTATAAAAATATTTTCTTAAAGTTGTTTTAAACCTTCATTAAAGCTTATTCTTATGTGGAAAGATTCAGGGGAATTAAAATCCTATTCTCTTTTAGAAATCATGCACTAAACTTTATTGTACCGGATGATCATTTTTTTCCTGAGATAAAGGAGTTCAATGGAGGAATGGGTAGATATATATACACAGGCACATTCCTCTAAAAAAGAGAGTCTATTTAAAAATAGGGCTTTTTTATCCAAACACTATATATCTACCTATATTAGGTAGAGCTAACCAAATGTAACATGGGTATACAGAGAATTATGTTGAAATGGTATTTTAATAAAGATTATATAGGTACGAGTAGACAAAATAAATGAAGAATTATTCTCGAAATAAAATTTCAATACAATTTGTCTCGAAAGCCAGTTTACAGTTTTAATAAATAGTTTTATAGAACTTAACTTCAGAAAGTTACTATCTAGGTATTTAGACTATTTGTAATTAATTGGTAAATCGTTTATTTAAAAATTGGAAAATTAAATATTAGGGAGTCCAAACACATACTTTATTTCCACAGATTTTTGGAAATGGTGTTTCATTTTCAGCATATTATATCATTGCATATATATGCAGCATTACAGTCAAATTATGATATAAAAAATCCCTAATTTTTTGAAACTCCTTAAATCAGCCAACATAGACCACCTGGTCAGACCTGGTGTTTATTTAAATGCTCTTAATAGTAAATTGAATAAATGCTGTTCTTTGGTTTTGTACAGCAATTCAGATTAAAAGTGCCTCTCTCCTTTGGGAGAGATTTTTCTGTTCTGTGTATGTTGGTGAGTTTTATACAATTACCTAAAATGAGAACTAGTTTTTGCACTATGAACTCATCTGCCTAGAAATAAGTTGTCATCAGAAAATGTCTTTTGGGTAGTGACAGATTAGAATCAGATTTTTTATAAAACCTAATGTGTTTCAGGTTGTCAAGAAAAGATAGATGTTTTATTCAAATGGCAGTAAGTTATTTCATAACGTATGTATTGCAAGAAATTAATGTGCATGAAACTGTGTTTACCAGACATGCTAAAAAGTTACCTTTTCAGGATCTTGTTTTTTATGTGAAAGAATGACATTCAAATATTTTTTTCTTCAACTCCCGGGAGGGTTTCCGAATTAAAATTTAACTTTTCTTGCTTTCAATAGAAATTCAGCTAAAATTTGTAGTGGCGAATCGTTTAACTTCTCTGTGAAATAGGCAATAAGGAAAAGAAAAAAAAAACTAGGCAGGGTTGATGAAGGGCTAGAAGAAAGGAATAGTCTTTGGGGAGACAAAAAGAAGAACAGGTGGTATTCCCCTGTAATAAATTAAGATCAACGGGTAAGGAAGAGGGTGGGTGGTTTCAGAAATAAGTGAAAAGGAGAACAGAGAACATTAGAGGCTAGGAAGGGTAGAAGGAAGAGAAAGAGGGGAGGAGATTTGTTAATGAAAACAAAATCACAGCTAGAGAGGAGCAGTAAGTTCTAGTGGTCCCTTCCACCCTAGAATGACTATAGCTGACTATCACATATAGTTCCAAATAGGAGGAGTGTAGTGAATGTTCCCAACACAAAGAAAGGATAAATATTTGAGATGATAGATATGCTAATTATCCTGATCAGATCACTATACATTATATGCTTCAAAATATCACCCTGTACTCTGTGAACATGTGAAATTATGTGTCAATTAACACAACAAACAAACAACAAAAGGTTTGGAGTGTTCATGGGACTGGAACCAGGAGACTGGTGGTTATTACTCTTGGAGAGGAAAGGAGACAGCCTGGCTGACACATGAACAAAGTCTCTGTCCCTGGCTTTGGTAACTCATGGAGAGGGACTTTGAGTAATTCCTGTACCACAGTCCTGCCTCAAATGGGCCATCAAAATGGCTTGGAAACTGGAGCAACATCAATACTTCCTTTCATCAGCGTCCCCCTTCTCAGCCTTCTTTTCAGCAGGAGTAAAGGCTTCCATGATGCAAGATTTTTCCAAATTACATTCTGCTTGGAAACACTGCTTACATTGCCCCTAAGTCACTCATTTGTGGCCACGATTCATTATTCTTGAACATATTCTGATGGATTCAGCTTTCGAATCTTTTTATTACAGACTTCACATTTCTGTTCATGAGAGAGATTAGCTTACAGTTTCCCTTTTCTTTTTTTATCTTTGTCTTGTTTTGCAGTATTGTTCGTTTTGTTGTTGTTGTTGTTGTTTATTTGTTTGTTTTGGCCAGGGCCAGGTTTGAATCCACCACCTCCAATATGTAGGGACTGCGCCCTACTCTTTGAGCCACAGGCACCGCCCTCTTTGTCTTGTTTTGGAATGAACTTTGTAAGTATTTATGGAAGTTTGTAAGTATTACGGAAGTTGTTTCTTTTATTTTTAATTCCCTGGAAAAATGTTTGTGAAAATCCGCTTCTTGAGAAATTACAAAACCATTCTCAGTTTTTCCTTTTTAAATATTTGAAAGTTTTAAACCACTATTTTTAAATGATTATAGCATAAATTACATTTAAACATTTTTTATATAGTATGTTTTCACAAGCTGCATGTACCAAAATTGTTTTTCTTTCCAACTTATACTTTTTATTTGTGCCTTTTCTCATTTTTTTGTTAGATTTTGCTAGATATCTACCAATATTAACAAGCAAAAAGTGTTGGCTTTCTTGGTCCTTCAGTTATATTTTTATATTTAAATTAATTTCTGTTCTCATGTTCTTATGTTCATTAAACAGTTTTTGGGGGAAGGCTTTTGTGAAAATATCATAAACGGTAGGTTTAAGCATTAGCTCTTTTCTTTTCAATGCCCAAATTTTCTAAGTGTAATTCCAGTTAAATCTTATCATTAAATATGTAATATTTTATAATTGTTCAGACAAAAATTTTCAAATTTTTATGATTTTTGATGCATGATTTATTAAGAAGTATTTAAAAGTTCCAAATAAATGTGACTTTTTAAAATTGAAACCTCTGTTGATTGAACATCTAAGCTAGTGTTCCCAGATTTATTCTTCATCTTCCACTCCTCTTTGCCTTCCTTTGGTTAGCTTAGGACTTTGTTTTTACTTAATTCAGTTTTGTTATCTATTTACTTAGAAATTACACACTCTATTACTCTATTGTAAGTGAATAAAATACAGTCGCTCTGTATTGACCAAAATGATATTTTTGGATATTTGCTTTCTCTCTTTTTAACCCAATGGCAGGTGTATTGTTTTTACTATTTTAAGTGTTTAGTATCTATTTGTACCTACACAATCACTGTTATTTTTTGATGATCACAGTTTTTTGAATGGACTTTCTTCTGAGATTATCTTTTTTCCTACTGGAATACATCTTTATGAATATCATTGAGAATTGCTCTGCTGATGATAAACTATATCAGTATACATTTATCCAAAATATCTTCAATTCAGCTTCATTTTTTAAAAAGAATTTTATTAAATCTTTCTATCTTGGCAGTAATTTTATGCACTACATTATAATTCCATATTGTAGTCAAACTCTGGAATAGCAATACCAATAAGACAATTCTCAGTATTTTGAAGAGCATTTCATGAGGTTTTTTAGCACACATCCACTTTTGTCTGGATATTCATTGATTTTTTGCACCTTTTATATCTTTTAGTTTGCAATTTTATAATTCTTTTATTTTTTAGTCATTGGCCTCCTTCATATCAGCTTTATGTCATCTTTATTTTCTTATATTTGGCCCTGCAACTTTATGTGTGTGTGTGTTTATATATGTTTACTCATATGTGAACTTGAAAAAATATTTATAGATTTATTTGCCAATATGTAGTTTTTACATTCCCTTTGAACATCTCACTTTCCTCTTGGGTGTTGTTGAAATTTTTATTTCTAACCTTAAATGAATTGTCAGTAGTGCGAAATCTCTTGGTTGAACGTTAGCACCTATCAGACATTTATCTGAGATGATTCTCTTTCCTACCTCGAAAACATTCTTTCTCACTCTCAACATTTTTTAACTATAAGGAAAAGATTTACCTTTTTTAATTTTAGGCAATCTCTATCCTTAAGCTTACTAGAATTAATTCCTCGAATTTATAGAAACCATAATTCAGTGTATTAGGGCTTTTTTTTTTACTATCTCTATGTTGCTCTACTGGTTACAATGTGCCACCCACAGGCATCTTCAAACCTCTGTCTACACCACAAATTTTAAAATAGAGGTAGAATTGTAGTTTAGCAATCAAGAAGTGGCTGGAAATAATCTTGTCCTTACCACAACTCTTGTCTTTCCCACAGAAATAGTGGGTTAAAACAGATTTTGTATTTCTGAGTAGTGCAAGTTACTAAAAATCTTATCTAGCTGAGTGTGGTGATGCACACCTGTAATCCAAGCACTTTGGGAAGCTGAGGGAGAGAAGATGGCTTATAGCCAGAAGTTCTGGACTAGCTTGAACAACATGCAGAAACCCCCATCTGAATTAAAAATTTAAAAAGTAGCTGGGTGTGATAGCTCACATCTGTAGGGCGAGGTACTCTGGAGTCTCAGGAAGGAAGATTGCCTGAGCCCAGAATTTCAAGGTTACAGTGAGTTATGAC
>NW_003852578.1:645440-668130 GCF_000181295.1 Otolemur garnettii
CACAGCACTCTACCCAGGGGGACAGCTTGAGGCTCTGTCTCAAAAAAAAGGCTTTGTTAACCAGTTTGATGAAAATATTTCAGATTGTAAATGAAAACACCACACTGTAGCCCAAGAGTTGGAGGTTGCTGTGAGCTATGACTCCACAGCACTCTACCGAGGGGAAAAAAAAAATGAGACTCTGCCTCTAAAAAAAAAAAAAAAACTGTAGCCCAAGAGTTGGAGGTTGCTGTGAGCTATGACTCCACAGCACTCTACCGAGGGGGAAAAAAAAATGAGACTCTGCCTCTAAAAAAAAAAAAAAAAAGACCTGTACAATTGGGCCTGTATAATTCCATCAGCTTTTACTCTTACATTTTCCTTTCTTCCCTGGATTCTCTAATTCTTCAAATGGCCAGTGCTATCTCCCAATGCCAGTCATTTCCCCAGACTTTCCTTTCTCTTTGGACATTTCTCAACTCTGTTTGTGTAGACATGTTACACTTCCTTTAAAGCTCTGCTTTTCCACCATTTTCCTCTCTGACGTATTCCCTGCATTCCCTGTGTTTGCCTAATTTTCTATTTTATGTTCACAACTCCATTTGAAGCCCTTAGCATTTCTTTTATTCATGTGTTTGGTTATTTAACCATGTCATATGCTAAGCTCAATAAGCAAGTATATAAAGGATCTGTACACTATTTTATCCATAATATCTATACACGTAAGTGGTATCTACTTGTTCTCACTTGAAATTATGAATTTATGAAATGGTAACCAACTCTGTAAGGCTCTCAGATACATTGTCTATTTTTGTCTAATGTTCCTTAATGACAACTTTCAAACTTTACTTATTTACTTGGAACTACATTTCTTAATGTTTGTTTTAGAAATGCATTTGCACAATAGGAGAGATTGAGTCTGCAGTACAATTTGACAAATTATAGATGCTCAGTAAATATATGTTGAGTCGATGAAGAATTGAATACCGTGTACACCTATCATGAGGAGTTATGTTGAAATAGTATCAATCCTAAAGTCTCTTGCTTTCAAATTTAGGGTATAATTTTCATTATTTGTCTTCAGGTTTTTTAGCATTAATGATGTTACATATAAGTTGTCAATATGTCATTTCTTTACAGTTACCAAGTGACAAGTTTGGTAAAGAAAACTAGTAAGGTGTACTTAGACAATACAGCAATACCAATGATATATTCAGCAATAAGGGCTATAGCAGCAGAGGTTTGTAGAGCCCTAAGAGATCTATCTATTTTTAGACTTAGACAAAAGTCCCAGTAACGCCTGTGGCTTTAGGCCCCTAAGCAAAGAGCATTAATTGCTTTTCTTCATTTTGGTGCCAAGGTTTGTGGTTTTCACTGTCATTTGTGCACCATTACCTAAAAGGCTCCTAATTACAATCAACTTTTATATCCCCATTGAATTTTAACTGTTGCCTCTCTGGTCCTTCCTAGAAGCAGAGGGACATTGGCTTAACCTCTAGTTAATTTCTGAAAGCTGGGAGGTCTGTACAAAGACAGAAAGAGCCATCTGACTTACCCTCACACCCACAGGGAGATGTCGAGGGAATGGAACCTGGTCAGTCACAGGGGCTGTGGGCCAGGGTTTGGCTATAAGTTCTCCAGAGTGGTTGAAGAAGGTGGAACACTAGTTAAAACAGCGGCCACCACCAGTGATGCTGTTCGTGTTCTGTTACATTGGCAGAGAATTCTCAGGGCACTCCGAGAAGGGTGGCTGTAGTGTGGGGCATGTCACAATAGCAAACTACAGCTTGCTATTAGTTGTAGCAAGATTACCTCTGCAAGGGATCTAACTAAATCTCTATGGTCTCTTTGGGGCCATTGAGCAAAGCAATCTCAAAAGTTCTACTCTGTCTCTCTTTTTTATTCTGAAATTTCAACGTCTTCCTGCTCTGGAGAGTTTTTATCAGTACCAAAGAGCTGCTTAGAATTAATCAACTCCCAGGAATACCCACTTCACCTCTGGTTCTGGTGTTGGAAGTTGCCTTCTAGCTATTTTCAAATCCCTCCATTAAATTTCTAATCTGATCTACCAAGGGAATTTGGGCAGGAATCAGGGACAAGAGGGAAGGACCAAAGACAGCCTTTGGAACCACACAGCACAGACACACATCTCCTAGCATCCTCCAAGAATGCTGTTCTCCTTCCAGCACTTTGTGAGACCAGCTGGGGAGGCCAGCCAAGTGCCCCACCCGTTTCACTAGCACTTCCCAAGACTCATTGATGAAATGCTCTCTGGGGACTATCAGACTCTTGCAAAAAATCCACTAGCACCCCTTTAGAATGAAAGGCAGACTTACTAGACCCTCCCCAGAGTGTCCTGCAGAATCTTTGGCTTTTGGCTCTTCACCATGACATGTACTTAATTGATTATCCTGTTGCTGAGCCGGTTTTTCAGGAGCTCAGCTGAGCTAGAGAGAGTTGAGCTGCCAGGTGTTGGAGCAGCCAATTAAAGCCACAAGCCAAGACAAAAATAACAGGAAAGCCCTTAATCTCCTAATGTGATCATATAAACAGGAGGCTACACTGGAGAAAGCATGAACTGTCCCAATTCCATTTTCTGCCTCTGATGCAGAGTAGTTTATTGCTTTTTCTTTTAAATTTCTACTCAGGAAGAGAAGCGCTTTCGATCCCTAAGGGGCTGTTCCCTGAATATTTATGAAGAAGGATATCCCTGAGGTGCAAAGTATAGACTATAACAGCCATGGGGGCGGGGGCGCTTAGGTATCCTTTCAAGAAGGAGAAGGAATTATCTGTTCATTTAAATGAAAGGAGTGTGACTAGTTAACGGCTCAGGCTGTTGGCATCTTCAGGCTCAAACTCAACTTTTGAGCTGAGGCAACATTCTTCATCAATCAGGCCACAGCCAACAACTGGCAATCTCCCCAGGGAGTCTTCCATATGAAATTTCCACTGAATTGCCTGAGACTATCTAATTTATACACATCATGGCCAACGCCCCTCACTTCCACCCTGCACCCTCCCACCCCTAATACTGCTTTTCCTTTGTTTTATTTTTCATAGGCACCACCCAAGCTGAAAATTTTGTTTCAGCTTCTACCTCCCAGAGGAACCACAGCAGACCAGTAGAAATTCTTACGGTGTTACCAAATGCAAATCTAAACATACATTAGCCCATCTTCTTCCTATTGCTTATCTTAATACTACAAATTTTCCCTATAGGAAAGAAGCTTCCAGTGATGTTTGGATTTTAATTTATCTTTCAGTCATAGGAAACTTCTAATCCTTATTCCTGTCTATCTTAGGTCTTGGAGTTCCATTTCTTTTTGTTGTTGTCTTTGTCAAGAGGTAGTCTCACTCTGTGGCCCCAAACTTGAGTACTCTGATATCACAGCTCACAGCAACCTCAAACTCCTGGGCTCAAGCAATCTTGCCTCAGCCTCCTGAGTATCTGGGACTACAGGCATATGCCCCACCCAGCTAATTTTTCTATACTTGTAGAGATAATGTTTTACTCTTGCTCAAGCTGGTCTTAAACTCCTGAGCTCAAGCAAATCATTCTCCTTTACCTCACAGAGTGCTAGTATTATAGGCATAAGCCACTGTCCTCTTAATCACATTATTTTAATCTACTTCTAAATAATTTTCAATAATACGTATATCCATAATAAGCCCTCATAACAGTACTTCTATATAGGTTTACTTGTATTCAATTATCATTTTCTTGATTTTCTTGATTCTCTTGAATTCCTCAAAATAATATAATTTGGGTTTTGTGCCATCTCTGAAGCAGTTCTTATAAATGCTTTCTTCAACCTCTGTGCTCTATTTTACATGGAGACTATGTAACTACTCAACTGACTGGGTGACTGCAGACCCAATTTGGTTTAACCTTGCCTTTGTGTAATAAACCAGTAAGTTACTTTCACTTCATGACAGACCCTGATTGCAAGCTATGTAACCTGAGCATGCTGAGATTAACATAGTTTGCAACGCTGGTGGAGCTTAGATGCTCAGACCAAGGAATAGGAAACAAACTTAAAAATGGACACCAGCAAGAAGATTCAGGATTCAGTGAAATTGAGCCCTGGCATTACCCAAGGCAGGTTCCAGTCATGATGCAATCAGCCTGCGCCTCCTTATCTTATGCTTATAAAACCCTACACCAGGCCCTGGCTCAAGGACACAGATTCAAGTCTGACTCCTTCTCCTTGCTGAGCAAACCTGGTGTTTTGGTGTTTATCCTCCCATTGAAGTCAAACAAATAGAGCCAGTTGATTTAAGCAATACTCGTGTATACTCTCCTCTTGCAGGTTTCAAAAGTATCTCAACTTTAACATATTTAAAGTTTAACTCTAGTGATCTTCTTCATCAAGCTCAATTCTTTCCCATTCTTTTCCTCTTGTGACAAATGACATACCTTCTACTTCATAGAGGAGTAATGGGGGACTTAATGTCTCAGACTCCCACCATTTTATATTAGGCAACAGTCCTGCTGATACTAACTTCATTTAATTTGCTCTCTACTAAGAATCTTTATTGCACTGTCCTTTCAAAGTAGCTTTCACCGTTTGACACTAACACTGCCTCCTAACTTAATTCCTCATATCTTCTTTATCTTTTCTCTCACCCTTAACGACACTGTGGCAAATAGAATTTTATCAAAATACACATCTGATAATCTTACTCCATCCTTTCTGATAAAATTTGCTTCAATATATCTCCATCTCTCTTTGAATTAAAAAACAATAACTTCAAAGTGGCCTAAAAGGCCAAATATATTGCCACCGTCAGATTCACCCTCCTGCTCCCATGCTATTCTCCACCCCGCTGTCTGCGCTCACATCACACCGAATTCCTCAGCAGGCCCTGCATGGTTTAAATGTGGCTTTGTCAAGTAAGTTGCACTCATTATTTTACCTCAAAATGTTGGCAGTTTTTTCTCATTAAAAATAGCTGTGGAATAAATGAATAGGATGAATAGCTTAAAGGTGTAGCTCAGTGGAAAATGTATCTGAGTTCAAAAGTCAAGCCAAAATTAAGAGTTAAGACTCAAAAATTAAAAAAGAAGAATTTAATATTGGGTTTTATAGTGATAAAAAGGAAGGGACATAATTGAACAAGGTGTTGAGGCAACTGAGTCACTTCCACAAGGGATGGATTATTTAAGAAACCATGAACAGTGGGCACAATGCTTTGTTCTCTTTCTTTAGAACCAAGCATAAATTGTGGTGTCCATTTGATGCAGGACAAGGTGGCACCATAGCCTGCCACCTTACTCCTGGACCTGCTGAAGTTGCAGTTGATGGAGGAACCAGCTAGCTATCCCACTGACATGTGCAGGGGAAGACACTGGCTCTGGGCTATCTCCTCACGTGGACTTCTGGCTGGTCAATTTCACCAATGGGCCTGGCTGTGTCCTCAGCAAGTACTCTTGACTGGTCAATTTCATGTCACTTTCCAAGGCCTGGGAGTTCATTGGATAGCTGGCTGTAATTGACAAGGACTCACCTAAGTGTCAACATTGACTTCCTTGCAAAACAACCCCCCTGCCACTATATAAGTCCCTGAGCAGAGAGCCCCAACACAGACCTCAAAGAGGGAGCCACAGGGCTTGTTCCTCTCCTAGGCTCTGTCTGCAAGGATGTTTCGTTCTTTGTGATTGTTGTAATTCTTGTGTCTTTATATAAATCCTGACTTACTGCTGATCCTGTGGTCTGTGGAATCCCCGAGACCAAGAGCCTAGAAATCCGGTTTCACATTGACCATCTACTACCTAACTTTATTTGTGAATTTACCTACCCAAGCGTATTTCTTAATCTTTTGATATGATTACTTCATCATCATTCATAGCTGTTAGTCATTGGTTGGGAATTAGACATGATCTTACATTAACTTTCTTATAATATTTTCTATAACTGTTGACTAAATTGTAGTTTCTTTTTAAGGAGGAGAATATTGTATATAATTATTAATGTATATAATTATTCACATTGATAGTTATTAATGTGTGTAATTATTGACATTGATAGTTATTAAATCTCATATACACAGAATAAAATCTGTATAAACAGTGCTAGTATCATATATTCAGTGAAATTATAGCCTTTCTAGGAAAAATATCCTAAGCTGTTGCCAACATTGGTCGCATTTGCACAGGGAATTCTTTATGTTTTCTGTACTTTTTGCCTATCAGGAAAATTACTTTGTTCCCCTATGTTATATAGAAATGTACTTGATAAAAAAAATTCTTAGTAAATATGTTAGATTTTTTAATTTTAGAAATTTTCTTAGATGTTCATTTATAAATTGATCATGTAGTTGAAGCAGTATTATTTACTTATTCTAGGGTTATAATACACATCTATTCATTCAGCTGAATTGGACCTTTTAATAAATGTCAGTCAGCATTGTAAATCTTAACACAAGCAGGTTCCAATGAGATAAAATTTACAAACATAGTAGTCTTGTAGGTACAATGGAAAAAAGGAAAATGAATGAACTTTCATAACTAAGCATTGGCATTCTTGACTTGTTTCAATCAACAAAATTCTTTATTTCTACATGTTTTGTACAAATCAAAATACAAAATTTTATTAATTTTGTCACTGACATTATTGATTTTAAATTATGGTGACAACTTTCTTTAATGTGGGCCTAATAATGTACATGAATGTATGCAAATTAGCAAATATATATCATACAGATGCTACATAAAATGAGTATGCTTATATATGAAACACACACGATGATATTTTTAAAACACCTTTTGTGTCTTCACTCAGTTGAGAACTAAAATATTACCAAAATCTTGTGCTATTTATTCTCTAATCATGCTGCCATCCTCCCTTCTCCCAACACAACTCCACTTTCAAGGTAAGTAAATATCCTACACAATGATATTGTGATTTCCTTGATTTCAATACAAGTTTGAATAAATTTTAACAAGTACGTAGAAATATTTCTGAGACATGGGAAAGGTAAAAAGAAGAATAACAACATGAAGACAAGGGTATTTATGATCAAGGAGGAAAAGTAATTCTATTATCAGAACTTTGAGTTTACTCTGTTCTCCTCTTAGATCCTTAGACTCTAGAATTTTGAGGTTTTCTTTTTCTTTTTTTTTAATGCCATTGATAAGAATTTATTCTTCCTTTAAAGAAGACTACAGTGCTGTGAATTGTCTGTTTGTAATTACATTTCCAAGATTTATGCTAATAATTTTTTTTCCATCAAGAATAAGACTCTTGTTTAAAAAAGGTCAATGGAAAAAATTCAAAGCTATCCAAAATAGAAAGGTTGAGTAGCAACAATTGATGTTACCCTTTACTCACAGAATATGCTAATCTACGCAGGCCCCTCCTCATACAACATACACTGCATTTACAGATTTGACACATGAAGCCCTCTCCTGAGCACACAGACAGACACGACATTTACTTTGTCAAATAGGCTCGAGGTTTTAGTTTGGAGAACCATTTGTTAATGACAGGTGCACTTAGTAGCTATCATATCTTCATATTCTTTATAAGCAATTGAACCATCCGGCTCTCACCTAAAGTACACAAGGCAAGAGTACATTTCAAAACAACTAAGAGTGTATTATACATGTCTTATCACAAAAAATCACTGAGGAGATGGTTATGTTAATCAGTTTGATTTAAACATTCCACATGGTATATCAAATCATCACATTGTACCACATAAATGTATACATTTATGATTTAATAAAAAATTAAGTTAAAAATCATGGAAAATGATAAAGATTTGCAGTAATCATACTAATTATCAAAAACTCTGAACAACAGAAAAATATTTAGAAGATGCAAACACTGGTAGTATTTTTTCTATTACTTAGGGAATATTTTGTCTTGTTTGTTTGAAACAGATTCTCACTTTGCTGTTTATGCCAGAGTTCCCCATGGCATCAGCCTAGCTCACAGCAACCTCAAACTCCTGGGTTCAAGTGATCCTTTTACCTCAATCTCATAAGCAAATGGGACTATAGGGACTCTCAGCTAATTTTCTATTTTAGTAGCAATGGACTCTCACTCTTGCTCAGGCTATTCTAAAGTCCTGAGGTCAAGTAATCCTCCCACCTCAGCCTCCCAGAGCTCTAGGATTCCTGGTGTGAGCCAGGCACCCAGCCAAGAATATTTCTACTTAGTTTAGAAATCAAAAAGCATTTCTAGGTTATAATCATCCAATAGAATGCTAGTAAATATGTCATTTACATTTAAATATATTTTATCTTATACATCTGTGACCCAAAATACTATTATTATTTTAATAACAATCATTGTACTACTAACAACATTTGTTTGGATAACTACAATTGGAGAAATAAAAATTCTATTTGAATATAAATAAAAAAACGTATCATGTGATTTTTAATGATTTTTTTCTTACAAAATATATCTCTTGAGAACTTCATTAAATTGTTTCAGACAAAATATTTTGTCAATAGATTTTATAATCAATCTTGGTTACATGCATCAATATAGGCAAGTTTAATTATATATCAAAATACTAGGCAATAAATTTATATAATAGTAGCAAAACGTTTTTTTTCATTATTTGAAACACGAGCAGTCCAAATGGAATTTATATTTATCTGCTGTAAACTATATATTACAAATTCATGTGTGAACCAAATTCAGTGGTTCAAATTAATTTTTTCTGTCTTCAGAAGTCCTGTTCTATTCAAAAAGAATAATATATAAGCTCACTAATAAAAATTAAGTGCCAGAGCACACTGACTTTCAAAGATTCAGATACTATGCCTATTTAACCAAATAAATTGTTTAAAAAATAGATGAAAATGGGGAAATTACCTCATTCATTCATTGAATAGCCACGAAACGATCTAATTCTACTGATTTTTCTATTCTCAGGAACAGACTGCCTATTGGGATTTCCTGTTTGCTATAGGCTAGACCTGATGAACAGAAGCTTTCAGAGAGATTACAGCTGACAAGACCTTGGAGAGAGGCTCTTCAGGGGTTCAGATTGAACTTGTATCTCTCTTTTATACTCAGCATAATAGCCTGAAGAAGTCTTTTGATGCCATTGCAGCAGCAATTGCAGCAACACTATTATCGGCATTGCCCCAGTGGGTATTAATGCCTCAGCCAACCATTACTGGAGAAACAAGAAGACCAAGGAGCCTAAGAAGGCCCGTGCAATGAGAGTAGTTATTCTATTTCAGTTTGGGGAGCAAAACACTATAGGTGCCCTTCGCTGTGGAATTTTTCATTTTGCAGAGCATGTCAATGGCTACTCATTAGGGTTATTATCTGAATTTTTTTCTACAATGAATAATAGAAAATTTCATTCATGTGACAAATCTAATACCTGTTTACCATTTGCACGCACACTTTCAGAAAGTGCTTATTTAATGGAATTGGAAAACTCCAGTACATTTTCAAATATAAAGTGAGGTTTGGGGGTTTTTTTGTCTTATTTTTGCTTGTCAAAGCAATGTCAATAATTTATATTTGTTTTCTGCCTTAAAATTAACGAGTGTGAATGAAGCCAATTAAATTTGCTAGCCTGAACTTCAAGGAAAGGCTTTGTTAAGTACTGTATCCAGACAAAAATTGCCAATATCCTCGAATCTTTACTGATTTTTAGTGTTCATAAGATTCATCAACAATTTATAACTTTGGGAAATAAAATTTCTTCATGCTTTATTTGTAAAGCCTTGTCTAAACACTATAAAGACTATAGTTTATAAGTACAAGGAAACTTTGGAATATTATGCGTGAAGAACATCGACAGCTTCCAATAAAAGCTAAATATTTTAATTACTCTGATTTACATGGAGTTGGGAAACTGCCCAGCACCTTCTTCATCATGTTGTAATGTTTTATAAAGATTTTTATATCCTATGTGTTGTGTTGTCATATCTTTTTGATATCAATATAAATAGGAAACAGCTTATGAATTTAGAGTGTGTCACAATATCCTACCTAGATGACATCTCCTGAAACTCCCTCTTGTGTCAGAAAGGTAAGTCACTTCTAATTAATTGCACATTCACTGGTGATACCAAAACCTATTGCATAATGCATGTCTTTGCCTCATAGTTTGTAGAACTTAATTGCATACAACTGACATATGATATTCACAAAATTAATTACATACAATATATCATATGATATTC
Organism: Otolemur garnettii; assembly: GCF_000181295.1. Classification (NCBI taxonomy): domain Eukaryota; kingdom Metazoa; phylum Chordata; class Mammalia; order Primates; family Galagidae; genus Otolemur; species Otolemur garnettii. The sequence goes on from NW_003852578.1 coordinate 655,582, forward strand.
ACAAAATGCTTTCTGAGTGCTTTAGTAAATATACAATTAGTAACTAGGAACTTAGGAACTGTTTCATTTATATATATATATATATATATATGCACACATTAGTTTTTGTGTTTTTGAAAAAATCAATCTAATAATATTATGATGGAAATATCCATCAATGCTACATAGTAGTTAGAAACTGAAAAAAGTCCTTAAATTATTTAAAAAGCAGATAAAATATAGAGAATACCCTTGCAATTCGCATATTTAACAGTTTTGCATTTTATATATTATGTAAGATCTTTAGTGGAAGCTGTGGAGAGCCATACTATTATTTCAATGGAAGAGTAAAGTAAATTATACAGAACATAAATGTATCAAAATAACTTGATCAAAAGCAGAATTAACTGTACAAATATAGTATTATGGAAGCAAAAGGGTTATGCTTCAATGTGCCATAAGAAGGGCACCTTACTTAGGTCAACTTTTAGTATCTTCTTGTTGTAAAACCAAAGAACAATGTTCCCCTGTATATTTTAATTAAAATTCCAGGGAGATTATTTAAATTTCTCATGTGAAAATACAGTGTACTAAAATAAAGGGGGTTCTAGGTAATCTACCGGACCTAAAAATAATCATAAACTAATGTTTATCTTACAACTATGATGCTTTGGGGACTAATGTATACACATTTCTAAAAGAAAATATCAGGCATTGTTAATTTGAAGACCAGACTGCATAATGTGGTGAAGGTATCACTATTTGCTTTATAGAATCATGTGATTTATTTCTGTATGGCATTTGTGGATTATGTGTTAGTAACCAGAAATAGAGCTAGAAAAACAAAATGTGTTGTAAACAAACAAACAAACAAATTACATACTGTGGTATTACCTTGTATGATGTGTTAGTTCGTAATATTTTCACAAATAACTAATATTGAGGGAACCATCATAAATTTTATATTTATTGTGCTAAAATATTGCCTGAGTAAAAAATGAATTACTACTTGTCAAAGGAACAAAGGAATAACCATTAGTCTAATCTATTAATATAAAATACTGCTCTTATATCTACTGATAAAATATAAAGGCAAAGACTTTAGTGTTGTGATTAGTGTAATAAATTAGTTATACTCGGAGATATAGATATGTTAGCTCAGAATGACTAAGGGGAAAATAGGTTTTATAGAGAAACAACGTTTATTTGCAGGTATGGTAGAAAGGTAGATATTTCCTTTAAAAAGTGATGATGTAGAGAATTCATTAGAATGGAGACCAGACCTAATCAAAATAGTTCATAGACCTGGCATCAACGTATCTTGCTGATTTTTAAGACCAAGAAGCCAAATGTAATGCAAGGATTTTTTTTTTTTTTGTCTAAAATACCATTTAACTCTGAATGTATTAATTTAAATGCATCTTATATTTTCTTAGAATATCATATGTGGAGTCTAAAAGTGTAGTAAATGATGTGCCAATTGTCACATAACCAAAGTAGTAGAGATGACTTTTAAACACATGTCTTCTAGCTACAAATCATTCTTTCCCTGAAACTAGATGATCCACTATAAAACACAAATGCCTATGTTTTCTCTGGAAAAATCAGGCCATTATTTCCTACAGTTACACAGAGGTTGAACTTTAGTAGTTACTGAAAGTCAAAAATTACCTTCTCACCACAGTCCAGAACTACAGAAGAGTTACTCTTTATTATGAGTCATAAATGAAAGAAGATAAACCTATTAAAAGGGTTTTTGGCAAAGATAAACTCATATACAATAACAGTCAAGGTTAATTATAATCTCATAAGGCAGCCATTATATTTTCTAGTATCTAGAGAAGAAAATGAATCACTTGGTGTTACTTGCACATAAAAAATAGAATAATCTTGATTCCAGGCAAGCTTGATTGCAAAACCAATGCTTTTGTAATTATTCTACATTATTAATAGAATATTTAATTTTATTGTAAAACTTAGTGAACATAACTTTAACTTCTGATGAACCAAAAATAATTATCTATATAAATAAAATTTAGGTTGTCTTGTTCTTTAGAATTGTTCTTCCTCTTAAATTTTTTCAAGTACTTTTATGTAGGCATAAATATGTAAATGTAAATTGTGCTACAATATACTAACAATGGTTTGATTGATTGTGGCATAAGCAGGAAAGGAGCAGAAGTGTCCTGTCACCCATGTTCAGATACAAATGAAATAAGAATTCCCAATTTCAGTTGATTTGGCATTGCTTCTGATTCTACTCTGTACTAAATAAATTACATAGACGTTATTATATCTCCTCCTTTAAATTCACATTTAGGATTTGAAGTGTCTTTTAGAATACCAAATGGAGGTAATATTTTTCCTCACTCAAGACAATCATTTCTAAGTCCCTATTCCAAAGACTTAAACTGCATTGAGATTTTCAGTCTTAAGGACTATTTCTGTGAAGTCAAGTGGCTATTCACTTAAGTTCAACAGAGAGTCGTCTACTGATGCCGGAGTAAACTATTAATAGCATATCATTATGAATATGTTATTGTTTCTTACAGCATTTATAACATGAAACCCTTAAACTTATGCTATTGAATCTATATTTTAACAATGCCATGAAGCACAAAGATATCAGTCACTTAAGGTACTCCAATGCAATGCTATTTATAATTGAACAATGTGCAACTTGACAAAGAAATCTTTTCTGTTATAGTAGATGTTAAGAAGTTCAACAACTACTCAAAGGCTAGGTGTGCACAAGACCATTGTTGTTTAAGTGCAGACCTATACTTTTAATAATTTTAAGGATATGTTGTGGTGGAATCTATTGCTGAATAGGTATGCTTCTATGAATATAAAATTTGATACAAATTCGGGTTGAGCAAATCTGAGATTTGCTTATTGTAACATTTCCTCTGAAATTGTATATATTATAAAACTCTGAATCCCATCCCTCAGGAGCAGCGTTTGTTCTTTTTTCTTTTTTGAGACAGAGTCTCACTTTGTCGCCCTCAGAAGAGTGCCATGGAGTCATGGAGTCACAGCTCACAGCAACCCCAAACTCTTGGGCTCAAAGTGCCTGCCTATCCGGTGTTGTCAGTGAGCTGTCTGCTTGGCGATGAACGATGACAAGGAGCACCATGATGCAGAGAAGGCAGAGACAGAGAGCCAGCCACAGTAATTCCTCCTGGTCCTGAACAATCTAAGAGGCACAAATGAACATAGAAAGAGGGCTGAATTTTCCAACAGCATCAGGAAAAAGAAGGTCGGATGGTAAGAACTCCAAACATTATGACAGTGATAGTGATGAAAGTGGGAACTTAGTTGTGAATGTATCTAAGGAGGAACCTTCTCCACAAACCAAGTCCAGCACAGGCCCCTGGAAACAGAACGGACAAAAACTTCCTGCTAAAGAAAGATGCTTCTGGCAGCCCTGCTTCCGTGGCCACCTCAGGAAGTTCCACTGCTTTAAAATCCAAAGAAACGAGCTAGCATGAAAAAGTCAGCACACCTGTTCTGAAGTCCAGCACTTCAATGCCTCGGCACCACCCTAATGCCAGGCACCAGAGCAGCCACTCCAGGACTCTGTCCAAGCCTTGGAAGACCTCCAGCCATGGACCCTTCGTTGACAGCAGCATCTGGTTTGAGAATGCCTCTGCAGTGCCCATCCGCACCCTCTTCCCTTTGGGATGGTCCCCCATGCCGGGATGAAGGTTGAAAGTAGACCAGCCCCACCACCCTGAGTGCCAATTTGCACAGTGCTGCATCAGCTGCAGCTGCCTAGGTGGCCTAAAGGCACCCCCCTATGGTGAATTTGGATCCTTCTCCCCAACAGGAGCGTCCCTGCCATCCCTCCAAAGCTGGCAGGGATCCCCGCAGGGAAGTCTGCTAACTCCTCCATGTAACTTCAGATGGTCAGATGCAGTCTGTCCCCACCCGTCTTCTGTTGGACCTGAATCCACCAACACGTTTGCCAAATCAACAGCCTCAACCACCAGGAGGTGGTGTGTGTGGAGACCATTAGCAAGCTCAAGAGGCACGTGTGTACCGGCGGGAAGGACCTCATCAAGGTCGGGGTATCAGCCGCACTGGCAATAGGAGTCCTTTTCTCAGCTCGACTGGCTGAGCAGAGATAATTACACCCACCCTGTAAAATGGTACTTGCAGACTGCACTCTCTTAGTTGGAGAGGAAGCCAGTACTTTGTCCATTTGGGACCTGGTGGCTCCGACCCCACGCATCAAAACGAAGTTACACTCTCAGTCTGCACCTGCTGTGCTTTGGCCATCAATCTGATTCCAAAGTTTGCTTCTTGTGCTCCAGTGATCACGTGGGATCTCGCACAGGCAGTCGCTAGTGGGGCAATTCCAGAGCCACACAAACGGAGACACCTGTCCTGACATTTCTAATGATGGTACCAAACCCTGGACAGGCAGTTTGGACAACAGTATCAGGTCCTGGGACCTGCGTGAGGAACCACAGCTGCAATACCATGATTTCACTTCCAAGATCCTCTCCCTGAGATACGGTCCTGCTGGGGAGCGGCTGGCCTTCAGCATGAAGAGCAGTGATGTGGAGGTGCTGTACCTCCAGGAGAGTAGTGAGCTGTCCCTAAATTTTTTTTCTTGTGGTTAATAGTTCGTGAGCACTGGAAAAGATAATTTCCTGGGTGGATCCCTTCGAGAGCCGGTGTATTCCAATCCAAAGAGTCCTGGCGGGGGTGGGGGTGGGGTGGGTGGGGGTTGCTGAGCCCTGACATCTCTGTGGATGATAAATACAAAGACATTAGCTCAGGAGATAAGAAGTCATCTACTGAAAACATTATGTAGTTTAATTTTATAGTTGAATTGGATCAAAATGTTTTGAATGTGTAGAAAGACAAAAACTATAACTTTAAAAGAAAAAAATACATAGAAAAACCTGTTTCCAAATCTTGACACAAACTTACTTTGAGTCTACAAAGAGAAGTTGACAAGTCTATCAGCAAAAGGTCATTTGTCTACCTGCCACACCAAAGCCAAGCGGACAGAGGGCCAAGGGTTGTGGGATTGAAGGAAGGCATCTGCTGACCTGTGGCAGAGCCCCTTCTTTCTGAGTGACCTATCCATAAGGACTTGCCTAGTTGTGAGATCGCCTTTCTGTTCTGGGCAGTTCACCTCAGGTCCCTCCCTTTGTAAAGCAGTGGTGTCTCCAATGAATTTGTTTCTTGGTTTTGCATTTGTGAAATGATTTTTTGTAAATGTATTTAGTTTATTCAAGAAAAGGCTTCAGTACCAATAAAAAAAATAAAGTTTCTCTGATCTAGGTCACCTAATTGACTGGATATATCTTAGTAACAAATATTAAGCATCACCAAATAATTTCTTGATATGTGTCTATGGAAACATGGATAGAAAGATTCTTTTTGATGAAATTTTTGTCATTAACTTATCTTTCCCTAACATCTACTATGTAATTACCTTAGTGGAAGGAGTAGATGAGTAGAAAAACAATTAACGGTTTCATAAATGAATAAAAGAATAAACTGTAGGACATTTTTGGTTTATATTGACATTCCTCATGAACATATCTACATAACTCTCACAATGTGTTAATAAATGTTATTAGTATTGACCTTGTCTTCAAATGATTAACTTGCGGATTGCATATTCATATATAATAAGTTTACTATACTAAAGGAATCTGATAATTGTCCCATAATTCTTGATTGACAATCAGAAATAATTTCAGTGAGTATTTCAAGGTATTATGTTCTTTTTCTTTTAAAAATGGCTACAAAATTCAGGTTTCAATTATAAAACTCTTATCAGTTATGATAAGATAACTGATATTATCAGTTATGTACCAGGTATTTTTTGTTTAATTTTTTTTCAAGGAAACAGATTTACATTTAGGAAATTAAAGAAAATTTTTCACCATAAAAATCTTATTACCATTAAGCAAATTATTGGATTGTGGTAATAATCTTAATTAAAAAAATGAAGGGTAAAATTTAGTAATGTTGATAGTTGATCAGAACAACATAATTTAAAAATGTATTGGTCAAAATATAATGGATTATAATGAGGTTATTATTCCTTCATAAGCTTAAAGTTTCCTATCAGGGGAAAATTGAAATACTGTTTATTCCAGCTGCATAGACATAGCCATTATTAATTTTTACCAGATGCCTGACCAGAGAAAGCTTGTTTCACTTTTGTAACCTCCAATTTCTTTTTCATTTGTAAATGGGCATAATATTTACCTTAGAATATAAGGATTAAATATGATAATGTGTATAAAGTACCTAAAATAAAGCCTGGGATTTTGCAAGCTCTCATTAAGTGTTAATAACTATGAAAATGGACTAAAATTGTTTGCTGACTAATTGGGGTCAGAGGCCACTTATCATCAAAAATACATTTGAGCTGATTTTCCACAGCATACCAACAGACTCATGGTGACCGATACAAATAAAATGTTCACAAAGTGATTTATTTGCAAGAGAATCGTTAAAATTATCTTTTGGAAAACCACATTGTATTTATTTCCTGTAGATAAAAGCTATAGATGACTCATGGGAAATATAAAGTGAAGGAAATAATAATTTTAATTCAGCCACAGATGCTGAACTAAGATCATCAGGTACCACCAGTCTCATAATGTAATAACCACTGTGATGCTTATGGTAAAAATATAAGGCAGATTAGGCAATAGTTTAAGATGGTCTCATACTTAGGTCACTCTGGCATTTGGGTACATAGTGTTCTCCCAGAGTTGGACATCTCCTAGATAACTATCAGTGACCTAGAAAAGATGTTTGTTCTCAGATGGGAAATTTGATCTAGGAAACAGGCTTAGGGAGAGGTATTGGATTCTTGGGCCAATAGTTTAACAAAGGACATGGGACTATTGTGGTCAACTGGCAATATTAGAACAGGAAGGCACTTGTGAAGCAGGAAATAATGTTATTTCCCCTGGGTATGTAGAGTTTGATATTCGTCTTTTATTCTGATAGTGTTTTCTTCAAAAATTTAACACTTCTAGCATCTATGCTACAAAGCAAATAGATAAAAACTATCCAGGTCTGTGGAATATATTTTGGAAGAAAGTATACTTCAGATTGACATTGGTTAAGTGGCAATAAGTTACTCAAAAAAATTTGTACTTCAAGAGAAAAATTTAATTACTGTGAGATATAATGGAATCAATCAATGTAATTCTGAATTCACTTTTAAACTTTAGGAATGTAATGTTTATTTTTACTATTGTTTAATTAACCATTTGTATACTAAAACAAAAAAATTCTTTCTAATTTATATATTATGTTAATAAATAAAAAAGTGCAGCGATTTGGTGGCTATAAAATGTTCGTTTCATCTCATGGTTTTCTATTTGGTTCCAGATATCTATGTCTCTATTTTTGTGTGAGTATCATGCTATTTTGACCACTTATGGACTTGTAGTACAGTCTGAAGTCTGGTAGACTGATGCCCTTGGCTTTGTTTTAATTACTAAGAACTGCCTTAGCTATATGGAGTTTTTTCTGGTTCCATACAAAACAAAGAATTATTTTTTCCAAATCTTGAAAGTATGATGTTGGTATTTTAGTAGGTATGGCATTGAATAGGTAGATTGATTTGGGAAGTATAGACATTTTAGCAATGTTGATTCTTCCCAGACATGAGCACAGTATGTTCTTCCATTTGTTATATCTTTTGCTATTTCTTTTCTTAAGGTTTCATAATTTTCTTTATAGAGGTCCTTCACCTCATTTGTTAGGTATATTCCTAGGTATTTCATTTTCTTTGAAGTTATTGTGAAGGGGATTGTGTCCTTAATTAACTTCTCATCTTGCCTATTATTGGCGTATACAAAGGCTACTGACTTGTGGACACTGATTTTACAGCTTGAAACACTACTGTATTTTTTTATCTCTTCTAGGAGACTTGTGGTTGAATATTTGGGATTCTCTAAGTATAAGATCATATCATCTGCAAAGAGGGAGAGTTTCACTTCTTCTGCTCCCCTTTGGATGCCCTTTATTTCCTTCTCTTGCCTGATTGCATTGGCTAGCACTATGTTGAATAGTAATGGCAATAGAGGACAACCTTGTCTGGTTCTAGTTCTAAGGAAAAGCTGTCAGTTTTACTCCATTCAGTAAAACATTAACTGTGGGTTTGTCATAGATAGCTTTGATCAGTTTAAGAAATGTTCCACCAATGCTTGTACTCTTCAGTGTTCTAATTAGAAAAGGATTCTGGATTTTATAGAATGCTTTTTGTGCATCTATTGAGAGGATCATATGGTCTTTTCTTTTGCTTCTATTGATATGGTGAATACCATTTATGGAGTTGAGTACTGAGTATGTTTAACCAGCCTTGCATCCCTGGGATGAAACCTACTTGATTGTGATGTATGACATTTTTGATGATAAACTGTAATCTATTGGTTAGGATTTTCTTGAAAATTTTGACATCTATATTCATTAGTGAAATTGGTCTGAAATTTTCCTTTTTAGTTGAGTCTTTCCTGGTTTTGGTATCAGGGTGATGTTTGCTTCACAGAACTTGTTGGGGAAGATTCCTTCCTCATCAATTTTTTGGAATGATGTATGGGAATAAACTCTTATCTGAAGGTTTGATAGAATTCTGGTGTGAAGTCATCCAGACCAGGGTATATTTTGGTGGGAGATTTTCTATTGTTTCTTTGATGTCAGTACTTGAAATTGGTCTGTTCAGGATATCTACTTCTTCCTGGCTAACTCTAGGGAGAGGGTGTCTCAAATATTGATCCATTTCCTTCTGGATTATATATTTTAAATAAGTATCCAATGCTCATTCCTCCTAACTAATAAATATTTTTAAAAGAAAATATGGGAAGAGTTAATACTCGCAAACTGCCTACCATAAAACTGCACAATTGTGCCAATCTATTTTAGTTTCATCTGCTTAGTTAGTCAAAAAAGAGTTAAAAGTTAGATAGCAGGCTTGGGGATACTGAGAATTCAATGTATGGGTAATTTATAAACAAAGCAGGTAGGAGCAAGTTGCAATGATATAATATGTCTTCATTACCATTTCTCATAAATCAGAATTTTAGAGTTAGGGCACCACAGATAGCATTTAATCCAACTGTCTTATTATGAAGATCATGATATGACATCCTGAAAGGTTAAATAAGTGCCCAAGGGTCTCCCATTATTAGGTGTAATGCTTCATTTCCATTTACTGACTTCTTTTGTAGAGTTCCTTTCTATGACATGAATTACCTCTTTTTCTTAATCAATCATTTTGAAATTACTTTTAATCAAATTCTTGAAGGCTGCTGCTATTTCTTTGTATTTAGGTTGTATTACAATGAGATGACAAATGTATCTAAAAGTATGTAGTCAAATGATAATTTTTTTAAATATTCCCTACTGTGAAACAATAAGGTGGGGAAATTTAAAACTGAAGTTAAAACGAGAAAATAAATGTTAGTACAAAGCAATGTTTATAAATACCTGAAAAAAAAAAGTGCTCTAGGGCAGCGTCTGTGGCTCAGAGGAGTAGGGCACTGGCCCCATATGCTGGAGGTGGCAGGTTCAAACCCAGCCCCAGCTCCTCCCCCCCCAAAAATGTGTAATGTGTTCTGGTATTTATACTTAATAGCAAAGCAGAGAGGCAAATTTTGGCATAAAGTCAGTTTAAAGATGCACATTGTAAGGGTTCTGAAAATAATAACCCCAAAATATGGTACCTTGGCATATGAGTATTTTAAGCTGAGGAAAACGAAGAAAACCACAGAAGCAGAATGACTTTCTGACTCTCAAGTGATAGTTGTCCTGCCCTATATCCAGAAGGAAGAAATGTTAAACAAGGATTCCAACAAGCATCAGAACAAGCAAGTCTTGCCAGATTTTCCCCAGTTTGTTGCCATCAGTTACCTTTTTGCCCTTCATTCATATTTCTGCACAACTATTCATAAAAATACAGTTTTCTCTGGGTCTTTGGATCTTCTTTTCTGAAGGCTCCCATGCAAATTTTGGTTAAATAAACTCATGTTTTTCTCTTTTTTTCTTTTTGGACAGAGTCTCAAACTTTTGGGTAGAGTGCTATGTCATCATAGCTCACAACAACCTCCAACTTTTGGGCTCAAGTTATCCTCTTGCTTCAATTTTTCTATTTTTAGTAGGGACAGTGTCTTGCCTTTGCTCAGACTGGTCGCAAATTCATGAGATCAAGCTATCTTGATTAGATGTATCTCAGGTATGAACCTTGAAGTGAGTGAGAAAAAGATGACACTTTTTACATTTTATCTCCTATAATGTTAATAATTAATTTTATTTAGCTTTGGGCAAAAGTAATTGCAATTTTGGACCATGAATTTTTAAATAATTAAACTATGTTCAAACACATCTTTATTAATCAAGATAGGAACCATTATAATCAATGCATTGTTGCCAATGAGAAATAAATTTGTTTCTTCCATGCTTTGGGATTCGCTGAACTCTTGAAAAGCATTTTCTGCATCCTGCAAGTTCTGGAAGCATTTTCCCTGCAAAATATTGTTGAGATGCTTGAAGAAGTGACAGTCAGTTGAGGAGAGTTAAGGTGAATATGGTGAATGAGATAAAACTTTGTAGGCCAATTCATTCAACTTTCAAAGTGATAGTTGTGCAATGTGGGGTTGGGTGTTATCATGGAGAAGAATTGGGCCTCTCTGTTGACCAATGCTGGGTGCAGGTCAATAGTGCATCTCATTGATTTGCTGAGCATACCTTTCAAATGTGACGGTTTGACTAGGATTCAGAAAGCTATATTGGATTAGACTGGCAGCAGACCATCAAACAGTGACCATTACCATTTTGTGTGTGCAAGTTTGGGTATAGGAAGTGCTTTGGAGGTTCCTCATGGTTTAATCACTGAGCTAGTTGTCTCTAGTTGTTGTAAGAAATCCACCTTTAGTTGTCATCACAATTTGATAGATTAATGGTTCAGTGTTGTTGCATAGAATAGGAGAAGACATCACTCCAAAATGATGATTGCTCTGATTTTTGGTCAACTCATGAGGCACTCACTTATTGAGCTTTTCACCTTTCTATATTGCTTCAAATGCTGACGAACTATAGAATGGTTGATATTGAGGTTTTGGGCAACTTCTCTTGTAGTTGTTAGAGGATCAGCCTCAATGATTACTCTCAATTTGTTCTCATTTTCCAATGGCTAGCCACTACACTCTTCATCTTCAAGGCACTTCTCTCTTTTGCAAAACTTTTTGAACCACCATTGCACTGCATGTTCATTAGCAGTTCTTGGGTCAAATGCATTGTTGATAATAAAAGTTGTCTCCACTGCTTTATAACCCATTTTGAACTCAAATAAAAAGATCACTTGAGGGTGGTGTGGCTCAAAGGAGTGGGGCACTGGCCCCATATACTGGAGGTGGTGGGTTCAAACCCAGCCCTGGCCAAAAACTGCAAAAAAAGAAAAAAAACACCTGAATTTGCTTTTTGTCTAACATCATTTCTATAGTCTAAAATAAATATAAAATTAAAACCAAGTCATAAGTCACTAGCAAAAATATCCCATAAAACTAGAAATGTATATTGAAATGATATAAAACTTAGCCACATTTTTTAAAGAATATATTCCAGTATTGAATAGAAAATTTCACCAATGCAAAAAATGAAATTATTTTTACACCAACCTCAATAAAGTTGGAAGAAGTGGTGATGTGGTTTTACTCCATAACACATGGTAGGTTGGCCCTTCCTTGTTCCTTTTATATTTAAATATGATCATGTTGGAAAAGTATCCAATATGATCATATAGAAAAAGTATCCAATGTACTTAGCCCTATTATGAAACTAATTTATAGCTTTCATAGGAAAGCTATAACCCAACTTTAGCCCAAGAATATGGGGAGAGGGGAGAGGGAGGGCAGGGGAGGGAAGTGGGGAAGGTGGGTGGAGGGAGCGTGATTGGTGAGATCATGCCTATGGTTTATCCTACAAGGGTACATGTGAATCTCTCCAAATGTAGAATATAAATATCTTAACACAATAACTAAGAAAAAGACATGAAGGCTATGTTAACCAGTTGGATGAAAGTATTTCAAATTGTATACAGAAACGGTACGCTATACTCTATGATAGTATTAATGTACACATGATTTAATGAAAAAAATTTTTAAATAAAAATAAAATAAAATTAAAAAATATTAAAAAAAATGAATATGATCATGTGACTTTGGCCAAAGAAATATGTGTAACTGACGAGTGTGGTAATTCTAGATAAATGTTTTACAAGCTGTTATATGAGTCACCAGTGATATCTCAGATGTTTGATTCTGTCACTGTGAGTCTAAGTAAAAAGTAAATGCAAAAGAAATCACAAACAACTATCAATGGATGTAAACAAGAGTTAAGCCTTAATTTGTTCAAGGGTTTGAAATTTGGAGATTGTTTGATTCTATAATTTAATTAGTTCATTGTTACTTTCTACTATCTGTTCATATAAAAAATGAAATATAGTAATAAAATTAAGACAACATTAATTAATAAATTAAGCAAGCCTATGTAAAAATAATCATTCTTTTTTTTTTTTTTTTTTTT
>NW_003852578.1:668286-688368 GCF_000181295.1 Otolemur garnettii
GGATTCGAACCCGCCACCTTAGGTGTATGTGGCTGGTGCCCTAGCTGCTTGAGCCACAGAAAATAATCATTCTTAATATAATTATCACTTAATCTAGTTTTTAAAATATTTAACTCTGTGAAATGATTTAATTTCTAACATTGAAAAAGGTTACTAAAGACATAATAACTACTCTTAAAATACCTATAATTCAGTGAAGAAAAAAAAAACAGTGAAAAATTGTATGAAAATTGATGTGGACAATTATTAGAATGTCATGCAGTTTCCAAAGAAATAATAAACAGATAAACACATATTTAGTCATATACAAAATATTCACACTACAAAAGCTTTTTCTTCCAAATTCAAGTCCAACACATAAGGAATTTTGAAGTTACCAGTTGATCCCAACAACAAATAAATACATGAACATATTGAAAAGGAACCACTCTTCTGTAATTTGTCAAAGAACCAAGGTCACAGGGCAAACTGGTACTCCCAAATTTGAGAAACAGACAAATCAATATAAATTTACCAGAGGAGAGTCCCACAAGCAGAACTTTGCAAGATCTATTCCTGGATTTATTTACTATAGTCCATTATATTTAGTTTCACAAAAATTACGAGGCATAGTAAAAGGCAAAAAAACACAACTTGAAGAGATAGAACAAATAAAAGAACCAGAGCCATATCCCAGGTGTTGGAATTATGATGTAAACAATTTGAAATAACTATGATTAATATGCCAAGGATGCTAATGGGAATAGCAGGTAAGACAAGAACAGACAAATAGTATAAGCTGAGATGGACTTTTTTTTTTTTTTCGGCTGGGGCTGGGTTTGAACCCACCACCTCCAGTATATGGGGTTAGCATCCTACTCCTTTGAGCCATAGGCGCTGTCCCTGAGATAGAATTCTAAGGAAGACTAAAAAATGCTAGTGATCAGGCCGCGCCACCATATGCTGGAGGTGGCAGGTTCAACCCCAGCCCCAGCCAAAACTGCAACAACAAAGCAACAAAAAAATACTGGTGATCAAAAAACTGTAACAAAAATGAAGAATGTTTTTCATGGGCTCAGTAGCAAAGTTGGACACAGCTGAGGAAAGAATCTATACACTTGAAAAAATGATAATAGAAACTTTCAAAACTAAAAAGCAATGGGAAGAAAGATGTCAAAATAAAAGGGAGCAGAATATCTAAGAACATTGAAATAACTACAAAAAGTGTAATATATGTATAATGAGAATAAAAGAAGAACAAAGAAAGTAAGAAACAAAAGACATATTTGAAATAATAATGACTGAGAAGTCCCCAGATTAAAATGATGCGGAAGCACAGATCCAGGAAGCTCTGAGACCATCAAGCAGGAAAGATGTCAAGAAAAAGACAACAACAAAAACAAAAAACAAACTATATTTAGGCATATAGTTCTTTGTTTCACATAACTAAGTACATTTTAAATTGTATGAAATTAATGGAAGATCCCCAATCTCTTAGCCGTTACTAATTAAGAATTTATCTATTACTTCTTTTAAAAAGATTCTGGACAAAAGGAAAGAACGAATATAATTTCCATTACTGTATAATGCTTACATTGTATTTCACTTTTTAAAATTATGAAATATAAAGTTGTTTGTTTAATATTGCCTTCCAAAATTACATAAAAATGATTCTAAACTAGCAGATTTTGAATGTTATTTCACTTTAGAAAACAACTAGCAATAAAATTTAAACATTTTTGCTGATTGCTTTGCATATATAATTATAAAATATTTTTTATTTCAGATAATTGTCTAGAAATTTTTTAACAGCTACTTTTGAATAAGAATGAACTTTGCTTCATAGTCCACATCTCTTCTTATCTAGGCATAGTCTCTTATTTTAGTAAATTTTTTGCAAGTTTATATCAGAATTTTTCTTTTTTTTTTGAGATAGATGTCGCCCTCAGTACAGTACCATGGCATCATAGCTCATAGCAATTTCCAACTCTTGGGCTTAAGTGATTCTCTTGCCTCAGCCTCCCAGGTAGCTGGGATTAGAGGTGTCTGCCACAACATCGGTTATTTTTTTTGTTGCAGTTGTCATTGTTGTTTAGTTAGTCCAGGCTGGGTTCGAACCGGCCAGACTCCATGTATCTGGCTGGCACCGTAAGCACTGAATAATGAAGAAAATAAAATTTTTGTGGTAAATGAAAAAATACTAAAACATGAAATATTCCCTAATGACATGTTTTAATTATTCAATATGATTTGGGATTTATTATTGTAACTTTAAATATACAATAAGGGTGGGCTCAGTGACTCATGCCTATAATCCTAGCACTCTGGGATGCCAAGGCAGATGGATTGCCTGAGCTCAGGAGTTCAAAGCCAGCCTGAGCAAGAGCAAGACCCAGTCTCTAAAAATACCCAGATGTCTCTGCTATTTGGGAAGCTGAGACAAAAGGATTGCTTGTGCCCAAGAGTTTGAGGTTGCTGTGAGCAATGATGCCATTGCACTCTACCAAGGGTGACAAAGTGAGTGAGACTCTGTTTCAACAACAACAAAAATAAATAGAACATAAATAAATAAATATAAAATAGGTATTTACACATTTCAAAAAATTTACCTATGTGTGCATCCTTTTATTATTTATTATTTTTGGTATAAGTTAGTAGGATTTAAATTCCTTACTTCTACACTTGTACAAAATAATATTTTTGTAATTTTTCATAAGCCAGGAAAGTTTTTATAAATTTATATTTCTGCTTTTAGCAAGTACTGAGATTTTGACATTTGATAAAAATATAATACTTAAAATATGACCATTTTAATTAAAATAAGACATTTAATGTGTACTAAAGGTATTTTTCTTACATACGTAATAGAAAGTAGACTCTTCTAAATAAGTTAAAGTACAATAGTAAATGCCATAATCTCATACTTAATATATTTGATTGAAGATGGGAAATCTATATCTTTATATGTCAAAAGAGATTAAGTGAAAATGCAACATAAGATGAATATTTCTTTTCTCTTTTATCTGGGTGTGGTCCTATTCTTCTGTGTCATGTATTATACATCAGAGTAAAATTTGAAGGAAGATTTATCATAATCTTTGTCAGAATGCTTTGTACAGCACATTTATAATGCAAAATTCTCATATAAAATTCAGGACATTATTTTATGAAGAAGGTATATTATATCCACAAGTCAAACCATATTTTTATGATAAGTTAGTACCTTGGTACTGAAAAATAAGCAAATTCTATTATACTTCAATATGTAAATCACCATTAGATATATTACAAACTCATATATCAATTATAAAATTCTTTTTTCTTGTTTTGCTTTACAATAAAGTCTTCATTTAGTTTCTCAGTGTGCTTGTTATCCATTCACTAAAAACAAATTTTTAAAAGGATCTGCAGAATACTTCAGCCACATCCATATATCACTTAAAAAGGTTCAGAACTTCTTGTCTTCTGTTATTTACGGTTTTGGGGTACTTTTATTAAACTTGGAAAGGGGATCATAAAAGCTGCGTACTGATTTTCAAAACAAAGACATTTATCCTTATAAATGCTCTTGCATTGGTTAACAGCATAAAGGTTTTTCTAGCATAATGTAAGGACTTTTCTAAAGAAAAAAAAAGCATTAAAATAGAAACCCAGATATTATGGTAAGTATTAAGTGCTGATACTGTTACAAAGACATTAAATGATCAAAGATTGTAGGAGGAATTTAGGAGGTTTAGTAAACAAAGCTGTCTTGTATACTAAACTTTTGCATTACATACATTGAAACAGGAAGTTTTTAAAAATCACATAAGTATGTGTGATGCTGAAGTAAATTAGATGCACAAATGATCAAAAGTTTCATTATTTTAGACATGTTTTTGCTTTGTTTGGCAATGTACATTTTAAAACGAATTACAGAATATGAGTGTACCATGTTCCAACATAATGAAGTCATATAGTTATTTTCTATATCTAAACAACTTAAACTAGAAGGCAACGGGAAGTCACTGTTCAATCTTATGTTTTACAATTCCTTTTCAACTCCCTCTGAATATATTCAGCATAGTCAAAAAACTGCCTCACAATTAAATCTTAAAAAATGTTCGAAAATTCTTGCCACTTTTGATGAATTCTAGAATACCATGGTGCAGAGAGGAGGGATCTTTAGAAACCATTTGATGTATTTTTCTCTTTTGCTTCTCCTCTAAGTTTAGTACAGGAAAATGAGAGAACCATGAGATATTTGTAAGTCAACAGGTGTTGTGGCATCAACCAATCTTTTTAAAAGCGAAAATCAATGTGTACAGCAGGTAAATCCCATAGGAATTCCTGAAACAGCCCCAAAGGTCAGCTCCAGTCAACTTCAACAGCAATTTCGTCAACAGTCTTAACTACACATGCATCTGGAGAGAGACACGCCTGTCAGTGACCCCAAAGGCAGGCTGCTCTTTTGGACTCCATTGTGGATCTTGAAGCTGCACTGTAACTTAGTGCCAGTCTCTCTCCGCTGTGGCCTAAGAACAGTCCTACCAGCCCATAGGCCAGCTGGCAGATGTGTTCATCTCCGACTTCAGAGGCAGGCCTGCAGACCTCAGTCTCAGCTGCAGACACTGAAGTGACCCTGTGGTTTGGTTCCAGTCTCTCTCAGCTATTGTCCAGGGCCTTGCTGGCTGCCAAAAGACTCACCCAGGTATACTCTGCAGAATGCACCAAAGACTCCAAGGAAGCCACCTCTGTCTGCATATGTGGTAACAGTTCTTTTCTATACAAACCCAGAGGAAGCCTCATCCTAGTGCCTGCCCTGCTGCTCAAGATCCAGGATTAGTCCAACTACCTGGAGACTAGAGAGGATGCACACCCACTGGAGTCTCTGGTTACAGGCCCAGGTGTTCATATACAGAATAGTCTAAATAGTGCTGCAGAATAGCTTTTTGAAATGTTCCTGTTTCTTTAGTCAGTTTAAAAACATATGTATATATGGCTACAGGACTAAGTAGAAGCTATTTATTGCACCCATGTTAAGTGAAATGTTTATTTTTTATTTTCTAATTTGAGAAAAATTGCATTATGTGTAATTTTTAAAATGCAAAAGCAAAGAATACTATGTTGTCTTTGCTCATTTCCAATATTTTTAGGCATTTTAAAGTTTGTAAAATATTTAAGCTAAATTTTTGCAACCTAACTTTTTGTGCAGCATAGTGTATGTAGGACTTTTTAACTTTTAAAATAAACTCTTCACAAAAATTTTTTCACAACAAGATAATCCCATATTATGTGCAGATAAAGAATACAATATGTTTTGTATTATTAGGTATTTGTTTATTGTGAGGTTTTTATTATTCCTATTAATACTGCTCATTGTAGTCTTGAAGAAGGCAATCAGAAGTTTAGGAACCAATAATTCCTGGTTATAATGGAAGAACATGAACAAACGCTGCTCCCTTAATAAACATGTCATTGAAATAGCAATGAAGGCAAAAGTTTCTTCAAACACACAATATAATAAAATAAAGATATTCATTAAATAATTTTATAGGTTTGGGAAAGAAAATTAAAATAGCCCGCTAAATGTAGTGATGTAAATAAAAACTACTGGAGAGTGATTTTGTTCACCTTTGAATCAGAACAAGTTCCAACAAAAGGAAAAGAGACTTAATCTGTGTCAGTTAAGTGACAGAAGCTTTCTAGCTGATATCAATCATAGCAAATACCTATGATACTTCTGCAGACTTCTCCCACACCCCAAAACCCCCTCCCTGTATTGATTTAACTCAGACTATTCCTTCTCCCTGTCTTTCCCTTAACAGTGCATAAGCTGGCCAAGTTTGAAAGGGAAAGGGCAATAAGGTTCAGATTCTACAAACAAGAAGACTCCTAACTTGCTTCAGTATACCAAACAGGGAAATGGGTAGAAGTCCCATCTAAGTCAAATAAAATGAGACTATGTTAAAGGCCAAAAACTCTTCTTAAGCCACCTCTATCCAAATGCCTTCCAGACTGAGAACAAGCAGGGAGGCCATCAGTATCAAACAGAAATAGGAGTGTGGAAACTGTCACCTAGATAAATGTTTTATTCTGGAAAAATTCTGACTTTGAAGGTATTAAGCAATAGAATTAGATTTTTTAAAAAAGCACAAGGAATTATAACTAAAAGTAATACAGAAAATATTACAGAAAAAAGTGATCTATTTCTTGCCAGAATGGCTCAGGAGAACCTTTTGAAAAATCATTACCGGCTAGACGCTTGTGGCTCAAGTGGCTAAGGCACCAGACACATACACCTAAGGTGGTGGGTTTAAATCCAGCCTGGGCCCGCCAAACAATGATGGCTGCAACCAAAAAATAGCCAGGTGTTGTGGTGGGGGCCTGTGGTCCCAGCTACTTGGGAGGCTGAGGCAGGAGACTCACTTGAGCCCAGGACTTGGAGGTTGCTGTGAGCTGTGATGCTACAGCACTCTACCCATGGGGACAGCTTGAGGCTCTGTCCCCCCCTCAAAAAAAAAAAAAAAAAAAAAAAAAAACCATTACCAAAGATAATAGAATATAGTAAAATGGTTGGTTACAAAATTAACATATAAATATCAATATATTCATAGGTATAAAAATAAGTGGCTAGATAATATAACAAATGAAAATAATAGCAGAAAACAATAGTAACTAATTAAGAAAATTACAAGGAGGTCACAATAATACAGGGCAGGTGGCGCCCCAGCCAGTGGAGCTTAGAAGAGGACTTGCCCTTTCTGTCCTGGTGGTGTTGGTGCCAGAGGCATCGGGCAGAGAAGCCAGCAGGTTGGAGGATAGGCAAGGGGGCCACAGGAGACTTCAGTAACTGGAGGGTTCAAACAACTGCTGTGGGGACACCTGGTTGTCAGCTCAGTGAGCACCATAATTTCTCTGTCCTGGCCTCTGTTTCCCTCCCCTTGCACTTGTTGGCTAAACAGGGCAAGCCCCTCCACCCCCCCACCCCCGGCCCCAAATTTCCCAGGTCTGGTCAATTTCATATAAATTTCCTAGGCCTGGGAACAGAAGAGATTGTATCTATTCATTTGTTGGGCCATATATATATACTCCTAGACAAAGGTCCCTGGGGGAGATTTTTTCAGACTTGGGTTTTTCCCTCTGCCAGAAACTGGTGTTTTCTCTGTATTCTTTTCTGTAAAATAAATCCTGTCTTACCACTGATCTGTCCCTGGATTCATTTTTCAAATCCCTGAGACCAAGGATCTACTGGAGAAGAAATTCCAGTAATAATAAGACAAAAAAAAAACCATATGATACTTTTGGTTAGAAAGACTTAATGTCAATACAAATATGAATTTTCCTTTTATTAACCTAAATCTAATAATTATGTTACTCAAGTAAGAGTTACTAGGGGCTTACCAAAGGATATCTTTGCTCCTTATCCTTCTTGTTCTAACAAATCTGAAGACTTACCTTTTCCAATACTTAGAAAAAATACTCTGTAGACAACACTATGGATTTTATCTTTATTCTCAGATAATAAACAGTTGTCTGTTCAGTTCTACTTTCATAGATGGTGATTGTTTGAAAATGCATTACCCATCTTATTAACATAATTATGCCAATCAATCTAATGAACATGTTTCTTATTCTGGTTCCATTTAGACTGAGAATGTCTTCTTAGTTTTTTAACCCTATATATTAATAAAACTAAAATAACAAGAACATTTCAGAAAGTTGTTCTGCAGTATCTAGACTGCATATGAACACATAATTAATAAATATGTGACTTAGTATAAATTACAGAAATAGAATTATTTTCCTTAACTTTCCAACAGTTTTCAAACAGACTTGTTGGTCTCTTTCTGTTTTGTGGACAACATATTGACAAGACAGTGCATTTGGACATAGTGACAGATTGATTTTTCTTAAAACTATGAGAGTATTAAACTTTCTTTTCCAAAAGAATGAAGGACCACCTTATTAGTATAATGAGGTTTGGAAGTTCTTCAATGACTATCTTCTACAATGCCAGTTTGGGCATTCTTTTCAAACAGAGACCTGACTCTGAATCAATGGCCAGTCCACGTAAAATATGCAACTTCTTGTGGTTCTATCAACCTTCATCTCTACTTATGCATTTTCTTTTTCATATTCTTTTATAAATTTCTTCCAGCTCCCTCGGATTTCAGCAAATATGTCAAAAACTGGTTTTTTTTTTACAATATCTTTTATTCTTTTTAACAATAATGATATTATTTTTAGCAGGGTCCAAATTCATGGTAGTTAAATATTTTCTTGCACCCATTCTCTGATCAAAAAGAATGAGACGCAGACAACCATGGGTCATGTTCATAAAAGAAAGAGCCTTCTTCTTTTATGCTATTTCATGTATTAAGAATGTGACGGAGACATCTTACTTATTAGGGAGTTAAAGGACATGCCAGGGATGATGGAGACATAAGACTGAAAGAGACTAGGTCCCTGAAAAAAAAAGGGGGGGGGGAATAGCTTGTGTATTGTTAGTTGAGAAACATGCTTCAAGTGTGCTTAAGGTTCTGTACTTCATAAGGAAATAATAAATTTTAACAAATAAGATGGGAGCTAGTGGAGAGGAGAAGAGCTTCCCTCCCTGTATACTTATAATCTGTTGTCAGTACCCTTTAGATTTATTTATTTATTTATTTATTTTGCCCTGAGCAGATTTTCTCATTAAAAAATTTCAACTTCCAGTTTCTTAGGCAGTCAAATACCAATCTTTTTGGCTGAGTGTTTATGAAGTTCCCATTAGCAACTACATATAGCTGAATTCCTATAGCTGCTTTCTGGTGAGATCATTTTGTCCTGGCAAAAAGTCTTCTTGAGTGGATTTTAACCTATTCAGAATAATATACCTATTTCTTTCATGGTGGTGAGTCATGCTTTCTTCTGATGTAGCTGGCTTTATTCTCTTTTTTTTTTTTTTTCAGTTTTTGGCCAAGACTGGGTTTGAACCCACCACCTCTGGCATATGGGGCCAGCGCCCTATTCCTTTGAGCCACAGGTGCCACCTGGCTTTCTTCATTTTTTAGTCAGGAAAGTAGCTCTCACCATAGCCTTTCATCCTAGTATACCCAGAAATGAGCCATGTGCCAATCAATACAACCTCACTCTAAAGGACAGTGACAAGATCCATGAATGGCTCTCTGAGAGTTACTTAAATTAACTTGAAGTGACAAGTAAATACCTTTTCCTACATCCATTAAAAGGACAGAATGTATACTTACATTTCCTTCTAAACAAAATTTACCTCCAAATAAATTATTCCTGTCACATGTTATGAATTTTCACAAACCATCATGGTAGGAGACAGGCTAAGTGCTACAGCAGGTTCTAGTCTAAGTAGTAGCAGATGGCTACAGAATCTGCAAAAGAAAATGATAATCTATTCTTTATTT
The DNA here is from genome assembly GCF_000181295.1 of Otolemur garnettii. Lineage (NCBI taxonomy): Eukaryota > Metazoa > Chordata > Mammalia > Primates > Galagidae > Otolemur > Otolemur garnettii. The sequence goes on from NW_003852578.1 coordinate 677,667, forward strand.
TATTCTTTAAAATGCACATTTCACTTGTTGGTTCTCCATTTATCTTTATTTTGAAGTGTCTTATCCTTTAACTACCTCCATGATACACTTCAATCAAGATTCCCTGGCTAAGACTCTCCAACCTTAGTTTTCTTAAAAGAACATTGCTCCCTTTGCTTGATGTTGTTTGGTACTGCCCTATAGCCTCTATTTTTTTAATTGAGATTCAAAAACCCAATTGCTGATAGGGACCTCAGATGTTTAACTGAAAATCGTATTGTCAGCTTTATCCTGCAAAAGATTGCCACCATTCAGCTCCCCAACAATGATAGTTCCCCTTTTACCCTGAAGTTCTTATGGAACCTTTATGTTCTAACATATTGATCATGTTCCAACTCCTGGCTGCTACCCCTAAATTTTGGGTAGGTCTGATAGCATCTTCAGTGTATACCCAACCACTTTGTCCCTCTCTTACCAAGCCTTACTTTTCTTTCTATGAATACATTGTAATTTATGGCAGAATTCTTCTGATAGCCAAGAAGGTAGCTTCGTAAAGCAACAAACAAAAGTAAATCGTGTTAAAGCTGACCAGAATACTGTAGGCTGTATGTGGAAATATTTAAGGGAAGAGTCATATCTTGATTTGCTTATATTACTAGTAATAACGATTTTATAAGCTTGAAATCAAACATTCATTCAATTGTTATCAGTAGATTAGGAATTAAATTAGGAATAAAATTACAGAGGATGGACAAAAGGAAAATGGGAAAAGGAGAAAACTGATTCGAGAAGAACCTTGCTTTTAGTGCAGAGCACTGGGTCAGACCTGGCCCTTTTAAATTCTGAGAGCAGTCTTGCTGGAATTTCCCCCTTTCCCCGCAGAGATCTGCCTTTGCTGCAGCTATAAGCAGCAGAGGCTTTCTGCTCGGGCAGGGCTCCCTGGTTGTTCCAAGAGTGTAATTTTAGGGAGTTAGGAATACAGAATTTTTAAACTTTGTTGAACACAGCAAAAACTGTTCTGGACTAGATAAAGAGATGAAACATCTCTTTTCTTCTGTCACCTGAGTTTGACCAGAGGAGTCTGTCTATCTGGGCATAAGATTTTTGAAGTATTAAAAAAATCACTTCTGTGATTTGCAAGCTTGGTCTAATTAGGATATTTCTCTGACATCCTACTCCTGGACTGGTTCACTATTCACAATCTGTTTGTATTAAGATCATAAATAACTTAAAACACAAGTAACAAGAAAATCTACACAGGTAATGGAGTTATTTAAAGAAATAGTTGAGTTAGGGATGGCATCTGTGGTTCAATAAGTAGGGCGCTGGCCCCATATACCCAAGGTAGCAGGTTCAAACCCAGCCATGGCCAAACTCCAACAAAAAAAAAAAAAAAAAAAAAAAAAGGAAAAAAGAAAAAAGAAAAAAGAAAGAAATAGTTTAGTCAGAATAATGTCAGTGCAGCAAGAACCAAGATGAGATTGTTTCCCTTGCCTTTATAAGATTTATGACTGAAACACTGGTGTATGAAATAAATACAGACAGAGCTAGACTGACATTTGGGACAACATACTGGAAGCCTCATGAAGATAGGTCAGCCATCTCTTGAATCCCCACTGCTTTAAAAACTATTTCTTTGTCTCTTGTCTGTTATTATTTCCTATTTCCCAATGCCCTCCTGCACCACGAAGTCACTGGAAGGGAACCGATATCATGCTAGGGCTGGTACCTGACAGAATACTACCATTTAAAAAAGAGGAGGGGTCACTTAGGACCCAGAGATCCTGTTTAATTTAAGATTTTCATTTGCATTGACCCAAATATCCCTATTTAAATTTCAGCATCCTCTTTCTTTCCATACAGGGCATTAAAATTTGTCAAGCCTAAAATTTCAACCTTCTCTGGAGGTTTATTACTTTTATGATTAAGTTCTAGTCCTGAGCCTCAAATATTTGTCCTCCAAAAAAAAAATGAGATATTTTATGTTGCCAGGTAGGCCCCCTAATTTTACTACATAATCTTGTGTTGGTGATTAATCTCCTTCAACAACACTTTTTTAATGAATCAGTCATAATAATTATTCAACTAGGATCTGTTTTCCAAAGAAACTGATTTAAAAGATTTGATCCCAGGAATAACTCAAGGAAGCCTATTCTAAAATGGGATTTGGGAGCTACATTATTCATAGAACACCTGACAATGAGCACACCATCAATCTATAAAGATCGATATACCAAAATATAGGGTGTGTATATGTGTGTTTGCGCACCACACGTACATACTGCATATATACATATATATATGGCACATATAAAACAACATACATAAATGATACTAAAAGGGTATTGTTGGTGCCCATGGTTGGCGCCCTGTTGCCACACCAATAAAAGCAGCCACACCAATAAAAGCAGCCAGGACCACAGATTGAAGGTACAAATGCTGAGCAACCTCTGACGTGGCCTTTTATTGAGGCATTATAAAACAGGTGTGGGGGCCCATGCACAAGAGCTAAGGGCTTCTTTTCCCTGGGCTTGACTCCCACCCTGCTGCACCACAAATGTCCAATGTATAACACCTGCTTGCTAAGGAGCAACTGATCTTAACCCATTAACACCTGCAGCTGCCTAAGGGCTTATCTCTGGGCAGCCAAACATCTCCATGCTGGCTAGGAGATTGTCCCACTCCCAGCACCTCCCTCAAGAGCTAGTGGCCGCTTCCACAAGACTGGCGCACAGTCTCCTACAGTGTATACAAATCAGATTATGTAAAATGATCAATTAAAACCAAAGAGGCAGAAAAAATATATATAAAAGAAAACAACATGTGTAACAAATAGTAACAATATGGTATGTAATAATCTTAGTATAAATACAATTTCAAACACAAAGATTGTCAGAGTGGGTTAACAAATAAGAACCCACTCTATATTGTCTACAGGAAACATAATTTAAATATAAAACCTGAAATAAATTAAAAGTAAAGACAAATACTATGATAGTAGTAGTCAAGTGAAAAGTGAAATAACTATATTATTTTTAGACAAAGCAGTCTTAAAAAAGAGTATTATCAGGAATAATGAGAATCATTAGATAATTTTTAAGTGATAAATTATAGAACTATAATAAAAAATAGACAAAATCATTATTATAGTGGAATACTTTGGAAATTCTCTTTCAGCAACTGATCGGTTAAGCATGTACAAAATCAATAAGGACATTGTTGATTGGACTATCAATCACCTTAATCTAATTTACATTTAGAGAATACTCCGTACAACAATAGTATAATGCGTAATCTTCTCATGTTGACTTGGAATAGTCACCCAAATTAACCACATTTTGGTTCATAAAACATATCTTAAAGTTAAAAAAAACAATAATAATACAAAGTGTGTTCTCAGATCACAATGGAATTAAAGTAGAAATAAAATTTGACATACAGCTGGAATATCCCCAGGTGTTTGGTGATTAAACTACATATTTCTAAATAACACATTTTTAAACAACACATGGATCACAAACATGTTTCAAAAGAAAACTAAAAATAACAAAAATTGTAGTAAATAAAAGTATAACAAAATAAAATGCAGCAAAGATAGCACTAACAGAAAGAAATTGTAGCATTAAATGGATATAGTAGAAAACAAAAGATAAAAAACAATCTAAATTTCCACCTAAGGAGAATAAAGAAAAAAGAGCATTTAAGCATAAAATGAGTAGAAGAAAAGAAATAATAAAAAATAGACCAGAAATTACTAAAATCATGAACAGAAAAGCAATGCAGAATATTGACAAAAGTAAAATCTGATTATTTGCAAAGATAAGAAAACTGAGAAATTCCTAGCCAGGTGAGCCAGGATATAAAGAGGGAAAATACAAATTTTAACTATCATTGGAAAAAGAGGAGCAGTCAATACTGATCCCATGGTTAAGTGATACTAGGTGTATACTGTGAACAAATCTTTGTCCACAAATTTGATAGATGAAAGAATGATTTCCTGAAAGACACAAATCATCGAAACTCAGAAAAGGAGAAAAAAAAAATTACTTGAAGGGCCAGGCACAGTGGCTCACACCTGTAATCCCAGCACTTGGGAGGCCAAGGTGGGTGGATTGCATTAGCTCACAGGTTTGAGACCAACATGAGCAAGAGTGAGACCTCCTGTCTAAAAATTGCTGGACATTGCCTATAATTCCAGAGAGGCTGAGGCAAGAGCACTATTTTAAGTCCAGGAGTTTAAGGTTGCTGTGAGCTATGATGACTCACTCAGCACTCTACCAAGGGTGATAAAATGGGACTCTGTCTCCCCCCCCAAAAAAATAATTAATAAATAATTACTTACTAGGCATGTATCCACTAAAAAGTATTGAATCCATAAATCGAATTTTCAAAATAGAATGTATCAGGCCAAGATGATTTCAGTGGAGAATGCTACAAAACATGTAATAAAGACATAATACCTATTCTCTACAGTACCTTTCACAAAATGGAAGCATAAGTTAATACTTTCTAACATTTTATGAGGTCTCATTACCCTAATACTTGAACTAGACCTGTATTATAAGAAAAAAACATAGAGAGCAATACCTCTCAGGTACATGCAAAAATTTCCATCACAGCATTAGCAGGAGGATCACTTGATGTCAGGAATTTGAGACCAGCCTGTATAATATCAGCAAAATTCTATTTCTGAAAAAAATAATTTAATAAAAATTAGCTACTCATGTGTGACTCAGCAGTCCCAGGGACAGGAGTGACTGAGGCAGGAGGATCAATTTAACTCTGGAGTTCAAGGCTGTAGTAAGCTATGATCATGCCAAAGCACTACAACTGAGGCAACAGAGAAGAGACCTCATTTCCATAAAAAATAAATAATAAATAAATAAATACACACATATGGAAAAATCAGCAAATGAAAACCAATACTTCAAAATAATTACATAACATAAGCAAGTTAGATTTATTCCATACATGAAATGCTGGTTCAAAACTCCAAATTTTTTCTCTGTAAACCATGTCAATAAGGAATATCAATAAGCAAAATAATAAAATAATGTAATTACATACAGCTGTAAAGAGTCTGGTTTAATATACATGCAACCAATGAAATATTACTTGATATAAAAATAAATTAAAATAAATATTACTTGATAAACATAAATGAGGTCATAAGCCACAAAAGTATACAGACTAATCTCTAATATACATTGCTAGGTCAAAGAAGCCAGTCTAAAAGAACTACATTCTGGCCGAGCATGCTGGCTCATGCCTGTAATCCTAGCACTCTGGGAAGCTGGGACGAGTAGATTGCCTGAGCTCAAATTCAGCCTGAGTAGTTCAAGAACAGTTTAGGCAAATCAAAACTCCCTCTCTACTAAAAAAAATAAATAAATAAATAAATAAACTTAAAGGAAAAACTAACCAGATGTTATGGAGGGAGCCCGTAGTCTCAGCTAATCAGGAGGCTGAGACAAGAAGATCATTTGGGCCCAAGAGTCTGGGGTTGCTATGAGCTATGACACCACAGCACTCAACCCCAGCACACTAAGTGAGACTCTGTCTCAAAAAATAAAATAAAATAAATGATAAATAAATAAATTTTGAAAGGTCTATAGTCTTTAATTATGGTCATATAACTTCCTATGAGATGTAACATATAGCATTGTGACTATAGTTAATAACACTACGTACTTGAAATTCTCCTAGAGAGTATATCTTAACTATTCTCATCCCTATATACAAATAACTATGTGAGGTTATGGATACGTTAATTACTTTGATTGCATAATCATTTCACACAAAATATGTTGGTTACCTTAAATATATATAATTTTTATTAGTAAATTATATTTCAATAAAGCTGTGGGAAAAATCATTTATGTGACATTCTAGAAAAGGCAAAACTAGAGAGATTATAAAGCATAGTAGAACCACCCTAGTTAACCACATCCTTCTGTTGACCTAATTTTCATAGATCTGACGTTCACCATATGTATGTATCATTACAGAAGGCTGAGTTCCTTATGCTGGCCATTTCCATATGTTTACCAGTTCACTACAGTCCCTTGGGTGGTCAACTTACAGAGGGTGCACTGCATCGGTGTTGCCTGGGATTGGAGGCAGAGTGGAGGGTTGCAGAGGTGAAGCACAGGAGTATAAGACAATGTTCAATCCCTTCTGTACTACACTGTATTTGTGGATACATGACTATGTTTGCTTGTTCAAACCCATTCAAATTTACAGCATAAATACTGAAGGCAAAAGAAAATGTACTATGCATGTATTTCAGTTTGTAAAGTTGTTTCTGTGAGGGTGTGGCTTAACAATTCTGATACTGATACCCTAATATATAAAAATGTTTTAGAAGGTTGAGGTATTCTTGACCAACACAGAATCTGACAAAACAAGCTAACAGTACCTACACGTATGAAAAGACTTCACTGAGTGGGGTGGTGGAGAAATGTGCTACCAAATTTTTTTTTTTTTTTTTTTTTTTACCAGGGCTGGGTTTGAACCCACCACCTCTGATATATGGGGTTGGCACACTACTCCTTTGAGCTACAGGTGCCACCCAACCAAACTTTTTTGGTTGAGCTGGATATGAAAAACCAAAGGCAAAAAAAAGATAATAATAATAATCATGTATTGCAATTTTTAAAGTTGTTTTTGTGAGGGTATAGCTTAACAATTCTGATACAGACTTGAATGTACACTAAAATTAAACACCTAATAAATTGGCAGCAGGATTTTTACTCATGGAGTGCAGTTTATAGAATGAAGGTGAGAAAGCTAGAATGACTCATATGATAGTGCATTAGAGTTGAAGACATCAGTATGAATGTATGTTTAACTTCATATAGATGCATATAGTTGCATAGATACATATATATATGTATATATATATGTATATATATATACAGAAATGTTAAATAGCATTATTGTCTTTCTCTGTTAGCTGAGATGGCCTTGAAATAATGGTATCCTAATAGTAACACATACCTAGCTCCCAGATCTTGGTCTTTACTCTACCATGTCATTCATCAATTAAAAGAAGTCATGGCTCCTTAGAAAACTGGCTGATTCTAGGGCTTGGATAGGAAATAGTCAAGATAAAACTGATCAGTGTTTCAACTCCAGGAATGAAAAAGGTGTTTAAATACCAAAGCCAAGAACAAAGAACAAAAAAGAAAAATAAAATCCCTCAGTGATTACAAAATGTTAAAGGGAGACAGAGCTAGTGGTCAGAGCTCCCAAAGGTGAAACCTGGAACAACTTGAGCACCCAATTATAAAAAAAAGCAGTATTGGATTATAATATAAAGTACATAATAAATATCCATGAGTTTATAGTAATATAACTAAATGATTAAATAAATTGATAAAAGGAGAGAAGAGACAAATTCTCTTGCAAAGAATCCCAATAATTCATGTAAATGCTCTGACCTCAAAGAGTGGAAACCTAGCTTCCTACCCTTTAAATGTAATTAATCTATGGCTTCTTCCTGAAGAGTGCAGCATAGAAATGATGAAAAAGGAGTAATGTTACATTAGAGAAATCTGAAAGACACTATCTCTGCTGGGTGTTCAAGGTCAACACCAACTGTAAGTCATATGGATAATATATACACTTGATATGACATGATGAAAAGAATACTTTTCCGCTGTGGTCTTCCTTTCAAAAACCTATGACCCTAGTTTAATCATGAGGAAAACATCACAGAAATACCACTTGAGGATATTCTCCAGAAAGCTTGATCTGTCCTCTTCAAATCATCAGGATCATCAAAAACAAGGAATGTCTTAGAAACTGTTAAGCCAACAGGAACCTAGCTAAGGAGACATGAATACTATGAATTATGGTTTCTTGAAGGTTATTAGGAAGCACAAAAATGAAAGTAGATATAAACGAAAGAAATCTGAGTAAAGACTAAAATTGAGTAATAGTGTATCAGTATTACTTCATTAATTTTAACAAATTACCATACTTATGTAAGATATTAACGATAGGGAAAAATGGGTATGGATTATTAGAGAACTTTCTGTTCTAGCTTTGAATTTGTTTTTTAAACTTAAAATTGTTATAAAAATAAATTTTACTTCTAAAATAACCAAAAATAGCTTTCTAAGTAATGCAATAAACTTTCAAACTACAGGCTTAAGTTGAAAAAAATCAAAATTGGATACTATACATGTATAAAGTATGTCATGTTTGTGTGGTGTTGTGTATAATACATATATTTCACATATACTATACTCTATATGGAGAGAGGGAAATTGAAAAAAAAATGGTCATAACTAGAAAGAAGAAGAGGGAAATTAAGTTAATAACATGCATGTTTTGTTTCCCTATAATTCTAAATTTTGTGTATATGTTACTTAAAAAGAGCAATTAAATCAAATAAAAAAGAGTAAACATGACCTACGTACAAATATACAGTGGAACATTTATGTGCATTTCTCTGAAAATTCAAAGGAAAATTCTTCTGTTAACCTTGGATTCTCAGAAGGAGATCCCAGCAAAAGAATTTACCTGGAAGTTTGCCAGGAAAGTAAGTCATGCACATTGGAATGCAGGAGAAAAGGGGGAAAGCCAAGCAAGGTATACATCCCAGGCAACGCCCATCCTCCGCCTTTCTTTCAGGGGAGCTCTTGGGTGGAAATTATGGCTTAGAATTTCTTCAAACTCTAGACAAGGCAGTTGGGTTTTCATTTACCTAACTAGTCAGTTAGTGGACAAGAGAGAGAAGTTCTCTCTCCTTTCACTCTAGTGATCTAAACTCCTAGAGACTTCTCTCTGAAAAATCATGGTGAGTAATCTGTGATAGTCATCTGAAAAGAACCCCCTATGAGGCTCTGTGAAGCAAACGCACAGAAGACAGAGGAACAAAATATGAAAAGGGATCAGTGGAAATCTAGGAAGAACACTAATATTATCTCCTACAAATCTGAATAAGAATATATTTTCAGGGTGGTGCCTGTGGCTCCAAGGAGTCGGGCACTGGCCCCATATACCAGAGGGGAGGTGGCGAGTTCAAACCCAGCCCCATTAAAAAGAAAAACAAACAACAACAACAACAACAAAAAAAAACAAAACATATTTTCACCTGTGAACTCCTTCTAAAACGATGGGCTATATAATAAAAGAAGGCAGGTCAGGATGGCAGCTAAGATAAAGTTTGTATAAAATATTACGAGATCTAGAAACAGGCAACACAGTTGCTATTGGATAAAATCTAATTAGACCATCAGACTCTTTGCAGCTTTATGGAAGGAAAATATAAATTAAAACTAGAAATATATAGATTTTTATTACCAAGAATAAGCCATAGTAACTTTCATGAAAAAAATGACCAACTGTTATAGGATTCTCTCTCACTGTATGTGTGTGTCTCATGCACATGTACATCAAGTAAAAATATTCAGATAGAAATAAAAAATAGCATGTTCAATATCACCAGTATTCTAAGAAATTCAGGCTAGGTCAATGATAGCTAGTAGTTTTGTCTGTCAGATTAGCACTTAATCTTAGCAATAGGCATGTCGGGTGACTCTAATATTGACCACTAAACAGAAGCATAACTATGTCTGATGTTTTATGATAGAGATTTATTAATATTTACCAAAAACTTGGTAGGAATCATCAAAATATGGAGATAAAATAAAAGTTTTAAAATAATAGCAAGCACGTAATCATTTCTCTAAATGGAGGAATAAATACATCTAGAGTTCATCTTCATTCCTCAAATAAATTTCAGATAGAACTAGTGATTATAAATTTTAAAAAGAAATAAAGTCTCGAAGTTGCCAACTAGATATGGAGTACATTTTGAAATTAAAAGAAAATTCAAGTGATATGAAGTCATGTCTATTTTATCATACTTTTTGATATCTGTAAATAAAGACTAAATGTTACATTCAAAGCCACTGGGGTTTTTGTTGTTGTTTATTTCAAAGTCAGTGCTAAAAGTCTAAAGTTTCACAATGTTAAACTAATCAATGAAACTTTGTAGGAGAGTGGGAGAAAGAATGAGCCACACCACCTGAGTTCAAGTCACGCTTCCTGCCACTTACTATCTGTGCAATTGTTGGCAAGTTGTGAACCACAGATATGCACTGTTCAAATTCTTACTCAACACATTTGGATACACTTTTACCATGTTTAATATAAGTTCTCCAAGTAATGAGCACCAGAGGCCCTTTTTTACATAAAAGGAACATTTTGTCACAAAATAGCTCCCTTTTATTCTCTGATAGTTTCATTTTTCATATCTTTTTAAATGATGTCTTGAAATACAAAATGCACTGACTTAGGATGTATTTTTCATACGTTCTTTTGTCAATTGATGATACCTCTATATCTATCTAGCTATCATTTACATCCACATAATTTAATCTCCAATTCCGAGCTCATCTTCATCTCCCCAAAGACTCTGGATCATTGGAAACAATCCTCATGTCAGTTACTCAGTAAAATTTTCTCTGCCTGTGCCTGCTTACACAGCATCCTGAGCCCCTAACCATCAATTATCATTTTTCATGTATTAGTGAGTTTTCTCCTTGACTTCAGTTGTGAAGTTAAATGCCTTATGTATGTTTCTGTCCTCCTTATCGTTTCCCAGTTTCTGGCATAGCAAACACTCAATATAATTATACTTTGTTCATTTTGATGAGCCACGTGAAATCTGAAAATGATGAGACCAGCAGTAGGTACAGGAACCCTAGAG